>NC_033638.1:5932078-6139933 GCF_001540865.1 Ananas comosus
TTTTTCTACCGGTTTGAATTATTCTTCAACTCCGCAGCAAACAACCTAAAACTTCTCCTTTTGTTGTTGAACTTCTGTTACTTATTTCGAGAACTCCTCCTCTTCCTTAGCTAAAGTTTCTTATTGAATTAGGAGGTTCTCTTTGAACTACTTCCTCTTAGTTGCTAGTTTAGTATATTTCTGTTCCAACCTAAAAACCTCGTTGTTAAGCTCCTTAGCGTGTTTAGGTTGTTCCGGAACTGATTAGTCCAAGTAGTTGAGGTTAGGCTATAAGTTTCTAAAAGAAGTCCTAGATTCTTTAACCTAGTATACGAGCCCAACCCAGTTTGCTTATTCAACCCGGAGCCTATGCTCTCTTGCACACAACTCTTCCTAAATTTCAGTTGTAGATTTCAGAGTTGTTAAAACTTTCTCTTCCACACAGTAGCTACGCCTTTGTTTCCTGTGTAGTTTTTCTCAACGGGTTGAAGATTTCGAGTTAGCCGTGTTAGATGCTGAACTGTAGGGGGTGCCTTAGTTTTCGTTTTAGTAAATTCAGTTTGTGGAGTTCCCTTGGCCTGAACAGTGCGGGGCGGGGCTTTGGTGATGGCCAAACCGTGCCAAGCCGGCGCCGCTGCCTGGCGGCTTGCCTGTCGTGGAGGGGACAAGAGTTGTTGTCCTTACACATGTTCTTAAATGGGTCCTCAAATTTAGGATTTGTATGTGTAAGTTGCTCCCGTGTTTGTCACGGTTGTTGGTCTTCTCGTTCATTAGGTGCTCTATATGTTCACTTTATTTCTCTCATGAAATGATTGATAATGTTATTAACGTAAGAAATGTTAATGTAGTAAAAGGTTTTACTTATGTAAACTAGGAGTTTTATGTATCGGGAGGCTGGAGTGGATGTACTTAGAGAGAGTTATGTATCCACTGATTACGTTTTCCTTTCGATGATATGATGGTGCCAGAATGACCAGCCCGCGCTGCGGGAACGGCGCCAGGAGAGAGACGTCGGGACTTGGATGGTGACCTTTATCTCACCCCACTCTTGATAGAAGGTATCAAGGGTCACCCGAGCCGGCGGCTGGGACGGCTAGAGGGGTGATCCAGGTTCACCCGTGTTCATTGTTGTCTATCTATCTATCTATACATAGACTTTCGACATTTACGTCATCATCCTTTTGATACGATGATACGGGTATTAGTACTTATACTTACGTACGTAGTATATTATTTCCAAACGATGGTACGATTGTTCAAGCTAGGTACAAGCTTATCATTACAAGTTACTGTAAATATTGGAAATTGGAAAAACGTAAATGGGTTAGACACCGCTCCGGGATCCCGAGCGGGTACTGAGTGGAAGTTTAGGGTTTCACCCCTCCCTCGAGGTTCACGTGGGTTCGGGCCCTGGCAGACGCCTGGAGGTACACCAGGCCTGGAGGTTCACCAGGATCAGCGCGCTGTGAGGCCTCATGAGCTGCTGTTAGGGGAGGTACACCCCTAACCTACCGATATGGTAGGATTTGCGTCTGACACTCGATCTAGATAGGAGAGGTTCACTCCTGTGAGATGTTGATCTCAATTATGGGTTAGCTTAGGAGGGGTTCACTCCTCGGGATGGTGATCCCAGTTATAGAGAGTGCCCTAACAAACAAGGGCTGGCAGTACGTTGCGACAAATCCAACAGATTTAAGTAACAAGTGTTCCATAAAAGATTCCCTAGGTGGATAGGGATCCAGATAGCTGGAGATCACAATAAATGTGATGTAATTACGGTGAGCAATAGTAAGTTATAAACCTACGGTGAACAAACAAGAAACTGTTATTGTGATGAAAGATACAGTAGTTATGGGGGTAGCCCAAGTAGAGATAGAGATCGTAGTATCCTAGGTGCAAGGCTGGGTTAGGAGTGGATAGATCAATGGTTCGCAAGGTTCATGTGATCCAGTAGGTAATCTTTCGTATTCCTTACCTCGATGATACGTTAGGATGTTACGTTGTACTTCTCTACTCTAATTTACGTTAGATTCTGTATCTTTCCTCAAGCTTTCAAAGCCTACTGTGGGGGGTGGAAAATAGCTACATCTCCGAAACCTTTAAGAAGAGCCGCTCGAAGTGTTTCTCCGAAATCGGAAGGAGCGGGTTTAGGTTCGATAGGGCCGGGCTAAAACGGCTCTTGAAGTGCAGCCAAGCGGCTTACGGCTTTAGCTGAAGCGGGGGCGCAAAACCCTGGATAGTTATCCCAACGAATCGATAAGAAGTTGATGATACGCTTCCGCTATATCCTCGTCGTTTGATTCCTCCTCGTTTTCGTCGTTGTCGCTCGATGACCCATGCAAGGAAGGCGAAATACTAGAGTTAGAAACAATAGAGGATAAACAAACAACGTTAGACGAAGGCAAAGAAGTGTTAGTAAACAAAGCAAGTACATTCTTCCCTTCGTCACTTGAACATGATTCACTTGAAGATGAATCATCCCAAGTTTTAGCTCGTAAAGCCTTCTTTGTATATGATTTCTTAGAGGGACAATCCATTGCAATATGACCGTAGCCTTTACACTTGTAATATTGGATTTCCCCTTCAAAATCATCTTTTTCTTTCGAAGGCTTTGCAAGGTTTTTATCCTTAGATTTTGAATTAGAAGAATGCTTAGAAAATGATTTAATCTTCGAAGATGAAGATTTGTCCGAATTGTTCTTCTTTCGAAAATTCCGACAAAATTTCTTCGTGAGAAGCGCTAATTGATGTTCAAAGTCGGCGAGCGAAATATCTCCGTCGGACTCCGAGTCGTCGTCTTCTTTTTTTGTCGATTTGAGTGCAACACCTGTGCTATTAGAAGAAGACTTGACAAAAGATTGATTAGTAGGAAAAGTCATCTCATACGTTTGTAGAGGGCCTACTAATTCTTCGACTTTCATCTCGTCCAGATGCTTAACGGTTTCTATTGCGGCAACCTTTGCCCTAAAACGTTCCAGAAGAGTTCGAAGAATCTTTCTAACAACCTTAGCATCCGGAATTTTCTCTCCCAAGTTAGCGCATGTATTCACAACGTCTTGTAGACGCGTATAGTACTCGGTAAAGGTCTCATTTTCGTCCATAAAAATTGAATCAAATTTACTTGTTAACATTTGCAATTTTTGGACCTTTACTAAGCTCGTTCCTTCATGCGTAACTTGTAGAGTATCCCAAATTTCTTTCGCGGTTCCACACGTTGAAACACGAGTAGACTTCGTTTGCGATAAAGCGTTGAATAAAGCATTAATTCATTTACCATTAAACGAAGATGACTCGTTTTCATCTTTCGTCCACTTGTTCCGTGGTTTAGGAACGGTAGCATTATCGACGACTTCGGTAGGATGCTTCCAACCGAATTCTATAGCTTTCCATACACGCTCATCGATTGCAATTAGAAAAGCTCTCATGCGAACTTTCCAATAGGCATAATTCGTGTCATCGAAGAGTGGTGGTCGATTAATGTTACCGCCTTCGGCCATAAGATATCAATATATCTAGATCCTGCTCTGATACCAATTGAAAGTTTTGAGAGAGCCCAAGGATCTATCTAGATTGTATCTAACACCTAAAGGGGGTTGAATAGGTGTAAAAGCCGAAAACCACAAATCTCAGTTTGGTCAAGGATTCGCGACGAAACCCGTTCTCTCTCTTCAAAAGGCAAAGTGACACACTTATACATATAATACATGTATTTTCAGATTTTCTCGAAATCCGTGTGTCAAACCCAAAATCCATCAGCGCCATTGGTTTTAGAATAGCTGAACCGTTCGAAACGAGCTATTGAATCGCTATGAACGGAGTCCGAACGCGCCAGAAGCCAACTCCATGCATTGGCCTCTCCGAAAAACCGAGTTACTATTCACTTTAAGTGAAAACTGAAGATCGCGTAAAATCTTCATTCTAACTCGTTTTCTCCTGAAACTTGACGAGTGCTTTTGTAATTAAATTGCACACAAAAACATCGTCAACAGAGAGTCTAACTATACTGTCAAATTCTCAGTCCTTATAGTGTAATATAATACTGTCATCAGAAATCCCAGCTCCTGATCCTTATGTTTCAGGAACGGTAGATGATAGAGAAGAATCAATTTCATGTTATAACGGACAATATGTATCTTTTAATCTAATGGATAAAAAAGCAAAAGGAGAAATTTTAAAAGCAGCATTAAATTTAAATATTTAATGCATTTATGTTAGGATTCGTCCACATTGGGACTTATCTAAAATATTTCTAATTCATATGGGATAAAAATAAATATTTTTAATTATCTAGTTATATTCCTAGTCTACATGGGATAAGGAATAAATCTAGCAGATAAACCCTAATTTGTTTAAATCTCCATCTATGTGAGATTTAGTTAGAATATGATTAGGATTAATGTCTCCCTTATGACCTATAAATACATGAGGTATTGACCACATACGATACACGAAAAAAATTAGAATTATCTCTCAACAAAAAATTCTCTCTCTTGGGTTCGCTCTAGGGCACCATCAAAAACCCTAGGGTGTGACACCCCAATAATCCCACATCGGATGGGAATGGGGTTGTCATTGGGTTTATAAGAGACTTAGACACTAGTAATAATAACTGGGCTTAAGCATTTTGGGCCAGGTGGTTGTGGCCCAAACGATTATTGTTGCTAGTGGCTGGGTCGTTACAATTTGGTTATCAGAGCCGGTTCACCAGCTGAGACATGTGTGGCGAGTCTCAGCTGAGCCAGGTCTGGATGACGAGCTAGCGAGACGAGTCTCACATCGCTGGCTGATCTTGGGCTTGTGTGTGTGATTGGACTGACGAGGACGTCAGGGCCTTACGGGGGAGTTTGTGACACCCAACAATAATCCCACATCGGATGGAAATGGGGTTGTCATTGGTTTAAAGAGACTAGACACTAGTAATAAAACTGGGCTTAAGCATTTTGGTCTGTGGTTGGGCCCAACGAGTTATTGTTGCTATGTGGGGCTAGGGTGTTACATTTGGTATCAGAGCGGTTCACAGCTGGACATGTGTGGCGAGTCTCGGCTGAGCCAGGTCTGGATGACGGGCTAGCGAGACGAGTCTCACATAGCCTGGTGATCTTGGGCTGTGTGTGTTGGACTGACGAGGACGTCAGGGCCTTAACGGGGGAGTCTTGTGACACCCCAATAATCCCACATCGGATGGGAATGGGTGTCATTGGGTTTATAAGAGACTTACACTAGTAATAATAACTGGGCTTAAGCATTTGGGCAGTGGTTGGGTCTCCAACGAGTTATTGTTGCTAGTGGGCTGGGTCGTTACATAGGGATTTGGGCGGTGTGCGGCGATCGACTCTAGTAGCCGGATTGCAACGAGTAAGAACTACGTGCAACAAATTGAGACAAATCATTGGCGGATTAACGAGTTCGTAAAACAAGACGAGATTCGATTCTGGTAATCGTAATACATTCTGCAACATTAAAGGTATGTAAAAATCTCTGCGATTTTTCCAAATTATTTTTGGGTGTTTAATTATTTTTATCCAACAGTGGTATCAGAGCCTTACAACGCTTGTTTTCGCTCGATGATTCATTTGTAACCTCAAATATATTTTTAATTTGTTTAAAAGATAAAAATAATATCTGGTGAAGTTTTGAGTCGCAATTGGCAAAAAAATAAAAAAAATTCTTTCTCTTCTCGTTTGTGAACCGAACTAGTTGAACCATTGCGGAAGGACTTTGGCGGGTTGACCGCACGCTGGGTTGTTGGGGCTTTCCCATATTCAAGTCCACTCCACAAATTATGCCTGTGGACTTACAGGCATGTTGGGCCACATACAGGTCAAGCCCGCACTCAGCCTACAGCAACCTGTTTTATGCGGCCTACCTACCAGCAAGGCCCTCGTTTGTAGGCCTGCATGCAGGATGGGCCTAGACATGGGCCAAGCCCGCATGCCGGTGTCATGCCCCACAACCGCCAATTTGGTCGGTTTGGGTACGCCGAACAGACACCGAACGGACAGAACCTCCCATGTCCGCCCAAGGCTAAACAACAACAATCATGTACAATAAGTTGCCCAGGTAAACTTAAACAACATACATGAAGCATTGCGAGTACTAATACAAGCAAACAAGCGAGAGAGAGAGAGTTCTAGCTATTACATTTCATTCAATCATTTACATAATTGATTTACATTTTCATCTCCCAAAATGTATACAAGTTCTGCTCAAGATACAAGGTAGCTCTCCAAAAGGTATCCTTACCAATATACATCATCTACTACACATGTACACGAGGGTACTCTAATGCAAAAGCAAAAGCTGCTAGCTACTAGGGCGCTATGCCCATACCGCGGTCCTCGCCCGGTCCGCTCGAACTCGGCCCTGCAACAAAGTGGGGTGAGAACTACGAATAGTTTCAAGTGGGTTCGGCCACCGACTCCGCCGATCTTTCCACTAGGTCTAAGCAAGCATAAGTAGATAGATAGATATATGAAAATGAGCTGCTACATAGTAATGAAATCTGCAACATTCTACTATGCCTCAATAAATAGAATGACTGTATGAACATAGTAATGTACTCTACTAACATGATACTATGTCTCAATCTACATGATAAACATGATATAAAGGAAATATCTACATAGCAATGAAATCTATTATCAAGTACTATGTCTGTTATCCAATCTCATGCCGGCTAACCCGAAGGTTATGCCCAACTCACATCTCAAATCTCGTAGGTGAGGAGACTCTGCGCTACACATACTCGAGACCACCTGCTGGGTAATCAAGTTACCCAAACGCGACTACTACTCCGGAGCTTACTACTTGGGTGGAGCGACCACGCCAAGGTTAAATAGACTATGTGAGTATGATCCAATCCTCTCACTCGAGGATACCCTGTCTACTAGGGTTAGTACTTCTGCCGCACTAGTTCCAATGCACAACTCGACAATCGGGAAATCTACTATCTCTAGGTTCATATCATAGTGTTTCTCCTACACTAGATTCGAATGCCACTCGTTCATATCATCAAGTTGTAAGTGTCTCAACTACACTAGTTTACAAGCCACTCGTTCATGTTATAACTTATAAGTGCCTCTACTACACTAATTCACATGTCACTTGTTTTCTTCTTCACAAGTTCAAATTCACAATCATTATAGAATTTTATGTCACAAGACCTAATCCTCATGCATCCTAAGTCCATGTGTCAAGCTCACAATGCTACACTACCAAGAAGGCATGCAAGGAAATAGAAATGTAACAATCTACTCATCCTATAATGCATAATGTCAACATGTGAAATATTGTCAATAACATAACTTAGACATAAAAGGAAATTTAACTGCTTCGGGATGACACCCCCCACCTTCTGGTGATGCCGCGAAGCTAAACTCCAAATTTCGTTTTTTTTTTTTTTTTTTGACAGATAGGTAGCACACTACCCGCTTCGTTTATTTCATTTAGAAATAAACTTAGCTGCAAATGTGAATCAACTAGGATTTGAACTTGGGACCTCGGGTACCAACCACCATGCCCTTTGCCACTTGCTCTAGGGACGGTCGGCAAATTTCGTAATTTTTCGCCGCCTATTTCTTCTGACTGCGGCAAACGAAGCCAAAAACAAGCTTTTCTTCAATATCTCCGTGTAGACTCGTCGGATCGCCAAACCGAGTTCACCAACGCGTCAGATTACCTAGCAATTAGGGTTATATAGGGTTAATTTAGAAGAAACCCTAACATTTAGCAAAACCCCAATCGGAACCCTAATATTCAACTATTGCAAGAATTCATCATATAACTTCATGATTCAAGCAATAATCATCTATTTAGCATCCTAGGGTTCCACTAAAACCATTTCTAGAGCTTAAAATACAAACCCTAGAAATCTACCATTGATGCTCCAAAAGCTTACTTATTAAGCTTTCCTCCAAGGTGAGAAAGAAGATGAAGAAGATGATAATCTACTTCCTAGCTTTCTTCTCCACCAATCCCTCCTCTTGCCTTCTTCCTTGAAGAGAGAGAGAGAAATATCTTAGAGAGAGAGAGAAAAAAAAGAAGTGGAGAGGGGTGTTCTCAGCCTGTGAACAAGAGAGGGGGAGATGGGTTCCTCTTATATATTCACACAATTGCAAAAAAGCCTTCCATTTTGTTTTATTTGGAGCAGACCCACTCTGCTGCCCGTTGCACTTTGTACCGGTACTCGGGCTCGAGTACCGGTACCCCCGGGTTGACAACCAAACTCGAGAGCAGACCATTCTGCGCAAACCGCCGAGTACCGGTACACGGGCTGGAGTATCGGTACGCAGGTGCCCTAGTACCGGTACGCGGTCTCCAGTACCGGCACGCAGCTCGGCAGCAACCAAACCCGAGAGCAGCCCTTCTCGGGTTGTTTACGGGGTGCCGGTACCAATCCTCCAGTACCGGTACCCACTGCCCAGACTGCCTTTCTAGCCTTGTTTAAGCCTGGTTTCGCTCCGAACAATGTCAAAACCACTTAAACACTTTCGGAACGCACTTTTAACAGTTCCGAGGCTTCCGGGACCACTATTGAATCACGTTCAATAGTTCCTTTCGCCACACTTTAGTCACTTTGACTAAAAGTGGCCTAACCAGACAAGGATTCACTATCTTATAGCCGGCCTAGGTACGGAGGTGAGTCGTGCCTCGGTCCAGCACGCATTTTAGCCCGCTATTGCATTGGCCCGCGCACTGGGCTACAAGCAGGCCTAGCCCGCATGTTGGGCCTGTTGTTGCCTGCACGCATGATAGGCCTGCTCGAGCCACTAGACCCAAGCGCTGGTAGGTCCAGCGCATTGGGCCAAGCCCAACTCATAGGTTTACAAGTTTAATTTAAAATAAAATAAAAAGAGTGAAACTATGTTGGCAGTAGGATTTGAACCCTTCAACCTTACCTTTAGGCCCGCTTCATCTAACTAGCAAGATCAATGTTGCTTCTATAATATTGTATGCCACTGAATTATATATATTGTTTCTTGCTATCTTATGTAAGTTATGATTACTTCACAAATTGCATACTATATTTTATTTGTGACATGGATTTATTCTTGATTAATTTGATATATTATTTTAATCTGCATTGGATAAGATGATTATTAGTCTTTTCCAAAGGCGAAATTTTCGATTTGAAGATGCAGTGAGAAATTCTATTATCAAATTTGATTGAGAATAATATTGTGGATATTTGTGCCTAATTTAAAATTATGTGCATTATTGTAGTGATACATGGCTTCCAAAACATTTTCCATCCCGGATTTGTTAAATCAAGATAGGCTTGATGGAACAAACTATAATGACATGTGGGATAGAAGAATTCAATATCTCCTTAATGAGAAATGGATACTTAGCCAACAGTATGGTTCAGCTTGAAGAAGGCACGACGGCTCAGCACCGTCGCGATATGCAGGCCTATAATGAGTGGCTTGAGAAAGATCGAAGTCCACGCTATACAATGTTGAATTGTATGCACGATGATTTGATCAAAGAATTTGAGAATTATAACACTGCTAAAAATATGTAGGAGCAACTCAAAGTGAAATATGGAAGCACGTCGACCACAAGGCTTCGTACCTTGAATCTCAAATTCCACAATATATGCTGGACCCGAAGTATTCTATGGCCACTACAACAAAACTAAGCTATAGCGACACTTTTAAGTGTCCCTAAAACGTAAAAAAAGTGCTGCTGGCAAAAATACCGACACTAATTATTGTGTCTCTATATGTGCAGTCGCTAGGGTATATAGCGACACATTATAAAGTGTCGGTATATCCCAAAATAAGTGCTGCAGTTTAGTGACACTTTTTTTTGCTTTTAGTGACACACATAAATGTCCCTAGTTTATAAAAAAAGTAATATTTTTTTTTATATAGTGGCACTTTATAAGTGCTCCATTGTCATTCAAAGTATAATATTTTATTTAAATATCTACTATTAAACTTTAGTTAAGCTAATCGCATTTATTAAATCGATGAGACTAAAAAAAGCAATCAACAAAGTTTCTTAAATTCTCATTAAAATGATAAAACTAAAATTCAATATTCATACGTCACAACAATAATATCCACTTACATGTTATAATAATTATAACAATCAAACTCTCCAACTGAAGAAAAAAAATGAAAAAATTTATGATAACAAAATCAAAAAGTGCATAAACGTATTCTGATCCACTCCACGATTATATCCTTGGACCTACACATTGAATAACATTTGAATTAATTATTAATCAACGAATAAGTTTTGGACATATATTAAGGTTAAGATGACTAAATTTACCTAATGAATAATAAGGGCATTAAAAATCACTTACGTCAAATTTCGAACACCACGCCATACCATAACAAGAAAGTTACTAATAAATTTATGTTTTAAAATAACAATAGACACTGTTTCAGCATGATACATGCTATACTATACTGTTTCGAACGAACATCATAGAACTATTTAAACATCATAGAACTATTAGATATTTATATCAAATTATCAACTATACGTAATCTTTCAGACCTCTTTTGGTATCATCTAATTTTTTTTCTNACGATTTATCTTCCAAGAATAATAATTTATAAAAAGCATCGACACAAATAAAAGCATGAATTACACTGGTGAAGAAGATTGGTACCCTCTAATATTCAATGCTAAGTCAACTTATGGCTCATAAAAGCATAAATTACATTTGGTACTCATCTTTTTATAAATTATTATTCTTGGAAGATAAATCGTTGCAAGCTTCATGAACTGATTGATACACTTCACTAGATAAATGATTAAAACTTTCTAGGTCCTTTGTCAATAGATAAAAGCATAACAATCTACCATAATAGAATGGATCAAACTAGTCTCCACCAGTATACCCCTAAAAATTACTAGTTGAAGGTCTTACAATAGAGATGATCCACGAGATCTCAAAGATGACATCCACAAAGTAGAAGCATATGATGATAAGTTAAGACTTCAAAGAATTATGTTAAAACTGCTAATTATTGGTCATGTTAATGGTTTTACTAATGCTACAGTAAGTTGGTTCATTCCTTGCTGCATCAATATTGTAGTTGCTCTTTCTATAGCACAGTACTATCTATGGTACAGTAGCTAAGACTTTTTAGTTCTGCCTTCTTGTATTTTTAGCTTAGTTCAGCTACTTTTAAATGTACTTAATTTACTATCTCTACTCTCTTAGTCAGAAAGATGCCTAATAGAATTGGACTTATTTGACTCTTAAGCTTTCAAACAATAAAAGAAAACTTTCTAGTTTTCCCTGTTACAAAGATATTGTGATCCTTCACACTATGCCCCTCTAGATCCTCCATATGCACAACCTAAATCAAATTATTCCATGTTTTCTTAGTCAGAAAACAAAAATTTCTTCTCAGCCAATGTCTTATTTTATTCACAGATAACAATAGATAAGAATACTGGGGACCCAAGCGACTTAACTTACAAAATAGCCTAATTCAAGACAACTGCAATATAGGGTACCATACAAAAATGGACAAAACTGAGGATTCGAGATCGAGAGCTCTTACCAGTGGAATAGAGCACCGAATCGAGAAGTGGCACCACCGAGGGCTCGGATCAAATTGCCGGGTCGAGGATTGCCCTCACGGGACCAAAGAGGTCGGTGTCGATGAGGATTGAGAACCAAACTACACGATCACAACGAACTGACATAACAAAAATAAAAAAAAAATTAAGATAAAAAGCAAATATTGGGCTGAGATTTGAAATGCATTTAGCTCCAAGCTAAGAAAATTGGACTACTTGGAACTATAAAACAAAGCAAATTCTGAGCCTAAAGAAAAATATGAACTTAATCATTGGGTGTCGCAGGTACATCACATATGAATATAATCTCTGTACCGTCCATTCAAAATTGTAATCATATCTCCAGAGGTAAAAATGTAGCTACCCTGTAAACCATAGGCAATTTGCAAATGACCCTCACAACTTCATTCCCTTTCATTAAGACACCATCCATTTTTTCCCAGTAATTTCAAGTTCTATCAACATTCAAGTAGCTAATAGCTTTTTCATTCAAAAGAAAAGTAGGTGTGTTCATCAAGTATCAATTATCAAGCATAAAGGACATTTTATTCCTGCTGCTGCTACTGCTTTATTTTTTGCACAAATAATAGAAAATGATTAAAATTTATATTGCAGGATAAAGTAAAAAAATGAGTTTTATAGCCTAAAAGGCAATAGTTTTTGTTTGATGCTTCTAATTTCACTCCAAAGAAAAACTATCGAAGGCATTATTTTAAAGGGAGCAGAGATATTTGAGTATACTATGGAGGAAGCAGAAATATTTGAGAATATTATTTTTCTTTTTTTTTCTTTATAACACTAATTAGATAATGATTTTGTCAGATAGTACTATCAATCCCTTAATAGATGCTAAGTTCACAAATAATCTTCTAAATAATACGAAAGTTTGTAAATAATATGCTTATGCGATAAAGTTTGTATACAATAAAATTTCTCACTTTAAAGTGCTAATTTTACTTAATATTGCATATAAAATTGTACAAAAATAAATAAGCAACAAAGAACACATAGTTAAAATAGAAATATAATGCATCAATCTTGAAAGTTTAACAAACATTCATTTCATACCTTCACTATTCACTTTATTTCCTTCTTCTCGATTTAGATCTGTAGAAGAATTTGAATGAATAGAGCTTTCTGCATATTCATCATTTTGTGCTTTGCTTATTGGAATTAGATTGAGGTTCCATCCAGTATTCATCTTCACTTTGAGTTTTTCGGATGCCTTTGCCCTTTGTCACCTCTTTCAATAAAATCAAACAAAAAGAGACTCTTAAAACTGTGATTAGAAAGTCACTTACATCAATCACCATACCATACCATGAGAAAAAAGTTATTAACAAATATAGGTCCTAAAATAACAATAGACACTGTTTCATTATTGTGATTAGAACGTCACAATAATGAAAAGCAGAATGTGCCTGTAGCATCATCGCAAACCACTACTCATAAAGATTTTAGTGCAGACATTGAGCCTGATTATCCTACCTCATCCTTCTCCTCAGAGCGCAAAAAGTACATCGAACAGTGGCTTTCATCTCTTCAGAGCTCATAAATATGATTAATTTCTTTCAACTTAGGCTGAAAAGATGCTTTCATTTCCATGACATTGAACTGAAGCTCTTGTTAAACCAAATATGAAATCATGAAAAAGAAGAAGAAAGGAAGGGAAGCGAAAATTTTCCACCAGGATATCTCTCTTCTTAGCTGTGGAATCATGTTGTGAGTAATTAAGATGGGGATTCATTTAGGATACTAATTCTACTTTTCTTTTTTATTCCCCAGGACTTATTCTATGATGGCCATGTAAATATGCTTGTATATGATTCTTCTGTAAATACCAATGCAAATATGAAGCCAACATTGTAGTTTTCTATCAAGTTACATAAGAAGGCCAAACTCCAGGTTGCCTTTTGGGTGGGTCTCTCTGATTTTTGGCTGTGTATGTATAAATCTAATTCATTGTTATCCAGCAAGTGTTGAGGGAGTTGATATATGTGAAAAAATGTTCATATGGAAGTTTTAATTTGCCAAACAGGCTCGCCGAATCGGCAAACCTAGCATGGCCTTGCTTAGCAAAATCCCTTGCTGCAAAACCCTACAAATTCAGAAAACATAATCTCAAGAAATCTTCAAGAATTCAACAAATTTCTTTGCTAACTAGTCAGATCCTCACAAGTACAACTGTCCCAACAATCCAATTAGCAATTTGGAAGCTTTCTAAAAGCGTATGAATCACTAAAAGCTTAATCAAAGAGATCAGATTCTATTCATGCACAAACAAGCAAACGATTTACACACAAAGAGATTCTCACAAGCGATTACACCCTAAATCCTCATGAATAAGAAACCCTAGGATCGATCGAGCTTGCCTTCTCCTTCTTCTCCTTCTGCACCTTCAACGCGCCGTGAGCACAGCGAGGAAGCGGTCGCCGGACTCCTCCCCCAATACCACCGCCGCCTCGACATTTGGTGCCAACTCCCCCGGCGACTGTGGTGTCTCATACCTTATCTCTTCGAGTGCTACAACGGAGGAGGAGGAGCGCGAGGCCCAATATCTAGGGTTTCGACGGGTTTGGTGAGAGGAGAAAAGGTAGTGAGGAAAGAAGAGGGATTCGACCCAGGAAGAGACCTATTTTTTTTCTCTTTTTTTTTTTGTAATTCAGGTGTAGCCTTGCAAATTTTTTTTTATTAATTTTAAAAGTTTTTGAATATATTTGGTACGCTTACACTAAAGTGTCCTAAGAAAGTGTCCCTATAACCTAGTTTTGTTGTAATGGGCAGAGCACTTAAGGGTGATGTCTGCTATGATAAGAGAACTTAAAGCAGCCGGTTGCGAGCTCACTGATGAACAACAGGTTCAGTTAGTTATAAGGTCCTTATCAGATTCATCTTGGGATCAAATCAACATTGTGCTCACTCATAATGAAGGTATTAAGATCTTCAACGATATAGCTCGACATCTTGAGTTGGAAGCGAAGCGCAGAGAGGAGAACCGTGCTAATGCACTCATTGCCCACGGTGGACAGCGCAGAGGCAAGTGGCCTAAGCACAAGCGCCGAAATGGAGAAAATAAATATTTAAAGACTGGGAACCACACGCCAAATGAGGGCGGAATTGAGAAACCCTGCAAAGGCAGGCGCGGAAAGAAAAACTTAAATAAAGTGAAATGCTATAACTGTGGAAACATGGGACACTTCGCTCGTGATTGCACTGAGCCGAAGAAGGTAAATCCCAATCCCGACTCTCTTATTTATGTATGTTCGCATGTTTTTGTTGCTCACGCTCTCTCTGATTGGATTGTAGACACAGGAGCAACAAAGCATGTAATAAGAGATCGAGCAGGATATGTGGATTATCGTCGGGTGTCTGCTGGCGGCCATTATGTCATGATGGGAAACGACACTGAGGAAGAAGTCTTTGGAATTGGCGCATACCAACTTAGATTGCGCAATGGTCGTTATCTGATATTACATGATGTGCTGTATGCACCGAACATCCGATGTAATCTATTGTCAGTTTTAGCGTTACTTAGATTAGGTTTTTCTTTTAAATTTACGGATACTCAGTTAGCTATTTATTTGGGCAAGGACTTTTATAGTAATGGTTGTTTAAAGAATGATTTCTTTGTCTTAGATTTGGACTTGGATTTTCTTAATAATAACAATAATTCTGATTTATTAGTTTTTTCTGATATTGTGTCTGATTCTATCAAATAGCATGGGAGATTGGGTCACGTAGAGAAGGTGTCACGCCCCGAGCCCACCTATTTGGTCGGTTTCGGGCACACCAACAGACCGCCGAACGAATAGGATTTTTCCTGTACCGCGGAGAGAGTCTCCCATGTACGTCCAAGGCATCACAATCCAAACAATGCAATACACGAGGTTCCAACCAGGAACAGTATTCAAACAACGATTGCATAAGAAAGTATCAAAAATATAAATACAACTATGCTATTACAAGCATTCATCTCAAATTTTATATAATACATGCATCTTACATTTTAGTCTTCCAAATACAATCCAAATTATTACAAATTATTACAATCTTATTCTTTTCGTTTCCTTACATCCCTAAGTAGCCAACTCAGGGTACCGCTATCTCTGGTCTCGGTAGTAGGGCACTAACTACGGAGCTACGCCCTTTCCTCGTGCCGTCACGTCGCTCGCGTGTGAACCTGTACCCCCAAAAATAACATAGGGGTGAGAACTATATAAGTATAGTTCCCAGTGGGTATGGCCACCCAAGAAAAAAGCTCGACCCACCAGGTCCAAGGAGGCACTACAATCATGTTAGCCCAACAGATATCCACAAGTATTTTATGCAACATTAAAATACATGAATGTGCCTCACAATATGCAATATGAAATTTATGCAACTATGCAAGTAGATTAAACGATTTTACTCTCTATCATTGCCATTCTTTATTGTTAGACATTCTTTACTACTTGCAATCCTTTCTTATTAGTCACTGTTTATTCTTAGCCATTCTTTATTCTACGCTAATCTTTATTCTTAGCCGTTCTCTATTCTTTACTAAGGGTTCTCACACCTTAGCCATATCATGTTCATTTGCCACTCTTTCCTAAGGTTACTCTTACCTCAGTCACACTATGCCACTCAACTTGGTCTTGAGTCAATCAACTGTAGATAATCCACGCTCTGTCCGGCTCGAGATGAAGAAACTCTCACATACACCTCAGCCAACCACAGCCTACCGCGCTCCATGACTTAGCACCCGGCGGCGAAATCGTTGCACACGCCACGACAATGGCTCAAGTCAACCGGCGGTATAATCCACAAACCGGCTTAACCATCCGGCAGTGAAATCGTCGCACACGCCAAGGCAATGGTTTAGCCCCGGGCGGTGAAATCGTCGCACACGCCCCACACCCCTCTCGGTGTGATCCATAAGTCCTGGGATTCCGGAATCCATTTCACATAACTCAAGGGTTGGTCTTAACCCTCTAGTATCGACCTACCTAGGTCCAATGTCCCTTCCATCCTAGGTCCAATTGACTCTAGGTTCAATTCCTTTGTCACATAACCTAGGTTTACATGACTCTAGGTTCAATTCTCAACCTATGTTCTTTAACACTAGGTTCAATACCACTCTTGACCAACCTATGTTTACTAACACTAGGTTAAATGCCACACATGTCCATCCTAGGTTCACAACACTAGGTTCAATGCCACTCGATCTGCTTGACACTCCACTTGTCCACGTTGAGTATCATAGTTTACACATTCTTAATTTTCAATGTCGCATTCTCTAATACATCTAGAGTTATCGACCTGTGTTCAACTCATATGAATCAAGTATAATATACAACTTGCCAACTTGCATGTTATTTAGCATTTTTATCTTATATCAATATGCATTTCATCTAGCATATATTACAACATGCACATTTCAATTAGCATTCTCTACAACATGTCATTATGCATTTCGACTAGCATGTTCTTATAATGTTTACATGCATAGGTCATTTCTCTTTTGCTCTCAACTAGCATCATTCACATTATGTCATCATGCATTCTATGGTAGCCTACTTAACATTCACCTCATGCATTCATATATTTTACCGCTAGCTACCATTATATGCATCAATATGAAACCATATTTTCTTCAACATGAAGGCGACCTAGTCGCTTCGGTGAGCACAACCCACCTCATTTCACACTCCGATTGCTTGTAGTCGCTTGCAATCGGCCTCCCGCGGCACCTGTTGCCCGGTTCAACCCGAACTCACAGTCGACCACCAAACGGCCACCAATCCACAATCCGAAAATTAAAGGTCTATAACTTGATGCCACGACACTCCGGATCCGTTCTCGTAATTTTTGGACGTTACCTCGGCCCTCCAGGGGGAAACGAAGCCAAAACGTCTGTTTCTTGAATATCTTCGCGTAGGCTAGACGAATTGCCGAACCGTCTTCGCCAACGCGTCGGAAATACCTTCAATTAGGTTTTCATAGGGTCAATTTATATTTAAACCCAACTATGACAAAAGCTCCAATTTTGGTGCCCTAACAATGCCATTCATTCCACCATTTCGATCTCTAAGGCAAGCAAAAATAAGCTTGGCCAACATCTAGAGGCTCATCTAGAACCATCTAACCCGTTCTTAGGGCTTCTAACACAAACCCTAGAATTTCACCATGAGAGCTCTTGAAGCAACCATGAATTTCATGGTGTTCATGGCCTCTAGAGGGTTTCTCTACATGTAAGAAACTCAAATCCAAGAGTTTTAGGGTACAAAACCAAATCCTAGCCTAGATCTTACATGAAAACCTCACCTTTGCCCAAAGCTCTCCAAGGTCCACTTTGTAGGAAAGCTCAAACCCTTCAAATCCTCCAAAAATCTCCAAACCCTTCTTCAATCTCCTCCAAATCCACCTTGTTGTAGTGCTTCTAGAGAGAGAGGGAGAGAAATGAGTGTAGGAGGGTGTTCTTCAGCTGCTGTGAAGGGGAGAGGGTGTTGGGGTCTTATATAGGTTGCTACAATAGCAACTAAGCCCCCCAAATTCCCGTATTTGCAGCAGACTTTCTTTCGCTGCCAAACCCAAAGTGTACCGGTACATATCGGCTGTCACCGGTAACACCGCGCAGAGGCAAACCCGAGAGCTCTCTGTCACGCCCCGAGACCGCTACCAATTTGGTCCGGCCCCGGGCGCGTCGAACAGACGCCGAACGGACAGGACCTCCCCTGTTCGCCCAAGGCTAACCAACAGATCATGTATAAGAATTTACCCAGGAATCAATTCATAAATACACGATCAAGAAGCACCACCAGTGCAACAACCAAGAGCAAGATACAAGTATAAAAACATATACAAGTACATAAAGAGAGAAGAGGCTATCTATTACATCCATTTGGCTCAATACATTAAGTACGTCTTTTACATTCTTCCAAAAACATAATACAAGCACTCAAACCTTACCCTATACATCATCTACTCTCAAATATAAATAAGGATAGAGCTAACACAAAAGGGTAGGTGGCTAATGCAACTAAGGCGCCGGGCCCTTACCACGATCCTCACGCTCACCGGGGACGCCCGAACTCGAACCTGTAAAGAGTGGGGTGAGAACTAACTTCCTTAGTTCCCAGTGGGTTCGGCCGCCGACTCCGCCGATCTCCCCACTAGGTCCAAGCGGGCACAAGTAGATAATCGATAGATAGATAGATAAGGAAAGCTGTAAAGACAGGAAAGTAAAGCTACACTACTATGCCCAATCATAGATACATGAATGCATGTTCAATAAAACGGTAAGCAACTAACCTGTCGTCATGTCAAAGGTAAAGCTATGTACTTGTTCATCAATGTCATTTACTTGTTTCTTAATCTCGTGGCTTCCCTGAAGGAGCCTACTGCTCACTAGCCATCTCGAAGGTAGGGAGGGTCAACTCGCACTACGAACCGAGACCGTCTGCCGGGGCCTAAAATAGGCAATCCCTTGGGACCCAAAATAGGCAATCCCACGTGACCAACTCCGGAGCGCACTACTTGTGTGGGGCTTCCATCACAAGATTTAGAAACAGACCGTGAGCATGATCCAATCCTCGTCTCGAGAATACCCTATCCTCTAGGGTTACAATCATCATATAGTCCATAGACGTCGTATACACCAAGTTTAACATGCACCGCTTGTTTTCTTATACACTATCAACTAAATTGCCACTCGTCCATGGTTTACTATCGACTAGATGCCACTCGTTCTTTGTTCATCATTAGACCAACCATTGAGCCCATCACTTTCTCTGCACTATAGGATTCACAAGTCTCGACCCAATCCTTATCAATCCACTATGTCAAGTATCCAATACATGCTACGATATCATCAAGGAAAGCATAAGGAAAGGCAATGCACAATCATCCTATAATGCAATAATACAAGATGCAAAATCAAAATGTACTAAGACATAGAAGGGAGCCCGATTGCTTCGGGATGGACACCACCCACCTCTTGACGATGCCGCGATGATAGAAAGCTTGACGCCGCGGTCTTCGCACGCCGCTTCAACTCCTCGGGGCGAAGCGAGCCCTCGAGTACCCGATTCGGCGATAACTCCGCACTCGCTCGTCAGATTGAAAAACTGACTTCGCCGACGCGTTCCGAGACCTAGCAATTAGGTTTGCGACCTATTAGATTAGACCAAAACCCTAGATTTGCCAAAGTCCCAATTTTGAGCCCTAGGTCTCAACAATGGAGAAATCCGCGGTGCGAGCTTCAATTTCGAGCTCGAACCTTCTCCCTAGTTCCATTAGGTTCTATTCGAACCATCTCTAAACCATGAAACCCCCAAACCCTAGAAAACACCATTAAAGGGGTTAGAGCTCACCTCTCTTCAAAACTCCAAGCTTGAGGGAGAGAGAAGAAGACAATCTTCTTCTTCTTCTTAGTCTTCTCCTTCCTCTTTTCTCTTCTTTTCCTTCCTCTTCTTCCACTCCTTCTTCTCTTTCTTTTCTTTCCTAGAGAGAGAGAGGGAAAGAGTGTGAAAGGGAGAGAGAGCAACTGAGAGAGAGAAAGGGGTCCCTAAGCCCTCATATAGGCTATTTTGCAGATAGCCCCCTTAACTTTTCATTTCCTGAAACAGCCCTCCCTGGGCCATTTTTGCAGTAAGAGACTGGTCCCAGCTCGGGGAGACCGGTCCCCGAGAGCTGCCATTTCGAGTAGAGGGGTTTTCGCGTTCGGGAACCGGTCCTTACCTGAGAGACCGGTCCCCGAGAGACCGGTCCTTGTCCGAGAGACCGGTTCCCGAAAGTTGGATTCTCGGGACTTAGCCAAATTTCAGCTATTCTCGCTGGGCTGACATTCGGGAACCGGTCCCTGCCTGCCAGGGACCGGTCTCATCAGAGACCCCCGCAGCCCAGCCTGATGGAACCGGTCCCTCCCTGCCAGGGACCGGTCCCCGAGAGCAATTATGCTCCAGCGCAGATTTTGCACTGGTGCTCCCGCGGACCCTTCTTTAATGCACTTTATGCATTATAGCCACCTTCGGACTTTCCGAAGCTTACACACTCGACGAATAGTCGATTCCAAACCAAAGTCTAATCCTCGAGTTTCGAGAATTCACTTCCTAACATCCTTCCTACCTTAAAAGAGTTTCGTCCTCGAAACGAACTCAATACTACAAAACTTAACTAGAATTCCAAATTCTAAACTCATACCTCGATTTAACCTTCGAACAGGCGAGGATGATTCGCCTTCATCTCCTCCTCGAGCTCCTAGGTGGCTTCGCGATCATCATGATTGCTCCACCGGACTCGGACATAAGGAATTTCTCGATTCCTTAACTTGCGCACCTCACGAGCAGTAATTGCCACCGGAAACTCCTCGTAGCTCAAGTCCTCCTGAAGTTTCGGCAGTTCGTATAACATCGCATGCTCGGGATCAGGGATGTATTTGCGAAGATTGGAGACGTGGAATACGTTATGCACATCCGCGAGTTTCGGCGGCAACGCGAGCCGATAAGCCACCGTCCCAATCCGCTCCAAGATCTCATAGGGGCCAATATATCGGGGACTCAATTTTTCCCGAACTCCAAATCGCTTAACGCCCCTCATAGGAGATACCTTCAAGAAGACGCGGTCGCCCACCGCAAACTCCAAATCTCGTCGGCGCCTATCCACATAGCTCTGTTGTCGAGATTGCACCGTGTGTAACCGTTTGCGAGCAAGGCGAACCTTTTCTTCCGCCTCCCGCAACACATCGGGGCCAAATTTCGTGCGCTCGCCCACGTCACTCCAATAAATGGGAGAGCGGCACTTCCGCCCATAAAGAGCCTCGAACGGTGCCATCTCTACACTAGCGTGATAACTGTTGTTGTAGGCGAACTCGGCCATTAGCAAATACTTACACCAACCTCCTTTGTAATCGATGACACACGCTCGCAACATATCCTGTCTGCCACCACGAATGACGCACTTCACACGATCGATGTAATTTTGGTGCCGTGGGGTAGTATTCATGATTCAGATTGATATTTATATGTATGTGGGTATCAGGTTTTGCGGGTCCATGGTTTCCAATAGATGCAAACATCTACTGTTAATTACCCCTTGTAGATTGGGGCACCTTCGATTAAGAGACCTTTATAGATAGGATTGAATGAATCATATCTTGGTTTATTGAATCCTAAGTATATATATTAGGATTCAGTTGGATTTGAGGTTGATTAGGCCCTAAGGATATGTGTTAAGACCTAATCGACATTAAACTCTATGTATTAGAGTCTAATTGGTTCATGAGACATGGGTATGAGATCTGGGTATTGGTTCATGAGGTTTCGTTTTGGCTCATGGGATTTGGTCCATGAGATTTGGTTGGTTCATGGGATTTGGTCCATGAGATTTGGTTTCGGCTCATGGGATTTGGTCCATGAGGTTTGGTTTTGGTTCATGGGATTTGGTCCATGAGGTTTGATTTTGGTTCATGGAATTTGGTCCATGAGGTTTGGTTTTGGTTCATGAGATTTGGTCCATGAGATTTAGCTGTGGTTCATGGGATTTGGACCATGAGGTTTAGTTGTGGCTCATGGGATTTGGTCAATGAGGTTTGGTTTTGGCTCATGGGATTTGGTCCATGAGATTTGGTTTTGGTTCATGGGATTTGGTCCATGAGATTTGATTTTGGTTCATGGGATTTGGTCCATTAGATTTGGTTATGGTTCATGGGATTTGATCCATGAGATTTGATTTTGGTTCATGGGATTTGGTCTATGAGATTTGGTTTTGGTTCATGGGATTTGGTCCATGAGTTTTGGTTTTGGTTCATAGGATTTGGTCCATGAGATTTAGTTCTGTTTCATGGGATTTGGTCCATGAGATTTGGTTCTGTTTCATGGGATTTGGTCCATGAGTTTTGGTTTTGGTTCATGGGATTTGGTCCATGAACTTGGTTTTGGCTCATGGGATTTGGTCCATGAGATTTGGTTTTAGTTCATGGGATTTGGTCCATGAGGTTTGGTTGGTTCATGGGATTTGGTCCATGAGGTTTGGTTTTGGCTCATGGGATTTGGTCCATGAGGTTTGGTTTTGGCTCATGGGATTTGGTCCATGAGATTTGGTTTTGGTTCTATGTGTGGACTTGGTTTGGGTTTGGATTTATTTGGGTCCAAGTTTGGGTTTATTTGGGTTTTGGGTTTAGGTTTATTTGGGTTTGGGTTTGGGTTTGATTTTGGGTTCGGATTTTATTTGTAGACTTGATTTGGATTGGGTTTGCGTTTGATTTGAGTTTGGGTTTTGGTTTTATTTGGGGAATGGGTTTGGGTTTTATTTGTGGACTTGATTTGCTTTGGATTTGGATTTTATTTGGATTTGGGTCTTGATTTGGGGTCCGAATTTGATTTTCCCGTTTGATTTTGATTTGATTTGGGGTCCGAAGAAATCCCCGTTTGATCTTGATTTGATTTGGGGTCCGNCATGGACCGCTTGTAGGGCTGGTGGCTCGCACTAGGTGCTTAGGAGCCGATAGTAATACGTGTGGCTCGGTAGAGCGTGTCGTGTGTGACGACGATGGTGGGTATTGCTTAGAGACGATCCGTGCCTAGACCATTTGTGTACTATGGGGCCTGGGGCCATTTGGACAGGCGTAGTTAGCTGTATGTGACAGCGGCCCGGTACCTACGGGTAGGGCAGAGGTTTTGGTCGGGGCGGTAGTCCGAGCTAGGACCCGGGAATGTGGAATGCCACGTGTTGAATCGTGTGATCAATAATACACCGAGAGTGTGGTTGTGACCCAACCCGAGGACATGACGTGGTTTGGGGTCTTGGTTGCTCCTGGTTGGAGTGTGTGCGAAGTCTCAAATGAGAACTCCGCCCAGTGATGATTGGGTCTGCGCATGCGAGCGAGAGACGTTGTGCATTATTGAGACAAGTTTAGGCGGTAAGCCTACGTAGGATTGGCGGTCTGTGGACCACCTATGGTAATTGAGGTAAGCGGTTTGGCGGATAGCCCTCTCGAGGAGTTTGGCTTGGGTTCACGAATGAAATGTTAGTGTGAGTTCGTTGCGAGAGTGATTTGATGTTGGCCATGGCATATGAAAGAAAAAGTGAAGTGCTCTATATGAGACACTTGGTTAGTGGGAAGCCACGTGAGGTTTGGGGATAGTGCTCTCAGGTGAACTGGAATTTGGGATGTGCCGATGTGTGCCATCTCGCGGCAGAGCTAAGAGTCCGGTTGTGATTGAAGCACTTGCGATTCAGCGATGCACCCGTAAAATTACTTTCGAGCAATGCCGGTGATCGAATCAGAGTGAGTTCCCTAAGGGGATGGTAAATGCAAAGAAGAGTTGTACTTGGTAACGTAGACTCTTGGATGACCAGAGTGGTAGAATGCCACCCTATAGACTCTTGTGTGATTTGATGAGGTCTACTCGTATGTATTGTGTAGTGGTGGTGGACCATTCGACTAGTTGGTGCATTCTTATTAGATCCACACTACGAGGATGAAGGGCAGTCCTGATCTCGAAGCAAAGTAGTATCCAGTAGCATTAATGAGGCTTGTCCTCTATCGATGGTGATTGGCGACAAAACGGGCCCGATAAGCGAAATGTGCGGGTAGCTGTTGGTTATGGGAAAGAGGCAGTAAAGGATTGCCGTTCCTGGGAAATGCCACCCGAGAGATGGGTAAATGATTTGTCGTGCAAGGTAAAATAAGTCCTTCATGTGCTGGAAAGTGAGAGGTATTAGAGCGCCTACAGTCGTCGAATATTGACTCGCGCTGCCCCGAAATTGTGAAACCCATAATGCACTTCTTGTATCACATTTCGCGAATGTGCTTGTGATTGAACCCACGTCCTTTGGTATGAGCTGCTTGAGCAACCACGAAAGCGTGAAGCCGCTCTGGAGTGGGGGTGTAACACACTGGACCTTTGCAAATTGCGAGGTTCGAGTGTTTGGATGTATTCCGAACTTTTCCACACTTGGTGGAGGGCCGTCAATGGTATACCGGTCTAAAAGTTCGATCTCGAGAGTTTTGGACAAGTCCTGAGAGTTTTTACTCTCGGGGACCGGTCCCTGGAAGGAGAGACCGGTTCCCCCAGTGAACAGTGCTGCGGCAGCTCTGAGGCAACCGGTCCCTAGCAGGCGAGACCGGTTCCCGAGCGCGTNTCCGAAGAAATCCCCTATTGATTTTGCAATTGAATTTGGGGTCCGAAGAAATCCCCGTTTGATTTGAATTTGAATTTGATCTTCAAATTTGATTTGGTTTGGGGTCCGAAGAAATCCCCATTTGGTTCTGATTTGGGGTCCGAAGAAATCCCCGTTTTGATTCCAATTCGGGGTCCGAAGAAATCCCCTTTTGATTTTGATTTGGGGTCCGAAGAAACGAGGAATCAAAGATTCCCCTCCCCTCTTCTTGCGATGCTGCGGATGACGTCGACGAAGTTGATGACGGTGGCGTGGATCTGTTCGGCCATCGGATTTGATTTGACATTTTCGAATAAGTATTGAAGGGTCCGAAGAAACGGGGAATCAAAGATTCCCCTCCACTCTCCCACCGAAGCCATCTAGATGATATGGATGGCTACGATCGTCGGACAAAAGAAAAAAAAAAAAAGAGGGGAAAGAAAAGAGATCTTTTTTTTGTTTTATTATTAGTTTTACTTTCTTTCTTTTTTCTTTCTTTTTTACTACCTGCTGATGGATTCGATGAAGCGGCTCAACGATCTCTCTCTCTTTCTGCGGCTCGGCGATTTCTCCTTCTTTCCGCGGCTTGAGTGATATCTCCTCCTTTCCTCGGCTCGGCAATGTATCCTCCTTTCAGCAGCTCGGCAATATCTCCTCCTTTGAATATTTTGAACTTGGAAGTGTGTAGCAATCTATCTATCGTGTCGTCTCTCTCCAAAAAATTTCTCCCCGAATTTGATTTCGGTTCCCATATTTATAATGGGAAGGGAGGAGTTAGTTAAGAATTCAAAATTCGAAATTCGAATTTTGAATTATTTGTTGGATGGTTGGAGGATATTTGGGGGGTGGTTGGGAGTTCAAAATTCGAATTCGAAATCGAATGAGTTGTTGGATAGTTGGAAGATATTTTGGGAGTTGGTTAGGGAATTCAAAATTCGAAATCGAATTTTGAATGGGTTGTTGAATGATATTTTGGGAATTTGGTTGGGAATTCGAAATTCGAAATCGAATTTCGAATAGGTTGTTGGATGATGTTTTGGGAAATGGCTGAAAATTCGAAATTCGAAATCGAATTTTGAATGGGTTGTTGGATGATGTTTTGAGAATTGGTTGAGAATTCGAAATTCGAAATCGAATTTCGAATGGGTTGTTGGAGGATGTTTTGGGAATTGGTTGAGAATTCGAAATTCGAATCGAATTTCGAATGTGTTGTTGGATGATATTTTGGGAATTTCAAATTCGAATTTTGAATGGATTATTGGAGGATATTTTGGTAATTTGTTGGGGGTTCAAAATTCAAAATTCGAATTTTGAATGGATTATTAGATGGTATTTTGGGAATTCAAAATTCGAAATTCGAATTTTGAATGGATTATTATTTGAAATCGGATTTCGACTAGAAACTTTATAAGGTGTGGGTGTGGGCCGTCGTTGATCAGACCCACCTTAATTTATTGGGTTCAAATGATAATGAGCTGAAATAAAGGCCCACCCTCACTTTTTTTTTTTATTTTTTTTTATTTTTTTATTTATTTGTTTGGGCTTTCGTAATGGCTCACCCACTCACATTTTTTTTTTATTTGTTTGGGCTTTCGTAAGGGCCCACCCACTCACATTTTTAAATGGGCTTATTGTATATTATAATTATTGATCCGAGAAAATTAATGATTAATACGAGACCTATTAGAATTGTATGAACTCGAATCTAATCATTTTTTTATTAGGATTAGGATTGTTTCAACCTATATATATATGTATGACAAGTATTATTTTACCTCAAACAACCGGTCCCTCTGGACGGAAACTGCCCAGTCCGGGCTGATGTAAATTGGACTTTTTGAGGGGCCTAGCTGGATTTTGTTACAAGAGAAGGCTTATATGGCCACTTCTCCTTCTCATCTTCTCACTTCACCATTTCTTTTGCTTCTAGAGAGAGAAAGGGAAGGAGAAGAAGGAGAAGAAGAGGAGAAGAGCTTGCATAGAGGCCTTGGAGCATCACCTTCTTCCTCATTTCTCACCTTTGGTGGCTTTGCACTTGCAGTTGGAGCTTTGTGAAGGATCAAACCTCAACCCTACTTGGTTTTGAGCTTGGATTGAAGCTTTCTTGAGGTTGGTAGCTTATAATCCCCATTTAATACATGTATTTCTAGGTTTTACTAGATGAAACCCTAGATTTTGGGATTTAGGGTTTATTTTGGGGGTTTTTTGATTTGAGGCTTCTTGATCTCATTTGAATGGTTTGGAACCTTTAAATAGGTTAGATTGGGAGACCTCTACCTTCCATTTGAGGATTGGGAGAGGGTTTTCCACTTGAGGTGAGTTTTTGCCCAACCCTAGCTTGAGTTGGTTAATGATTGAGCTATTCGCTCTTCGTTTCGTTTGGGTGACCCTATTTTTGATGTTTCTAGGGTACTAGGGAGCTTGTGGATATCTTCGTTCGGCGAAACGAAGAAGTCGATTCTTTCGGTGGGTTTGGCTTCCTTGAAATCGGAGGAAATTCCTCCTAAGGGGTGAAATGCTTTCATTCTCTTCAAATTCATGCATATTCATGTTTAGTAGCATTTATGGGAATCTTGAATGCTTAGAACTCATATGTTATGCATCAAGAAAGTTACTCTATATAGTAGAGAGACAAATGTGCTTTGTTAATATGCATGCGACGACTACTCTATGAGATGATAGGAAATAAAGTTTCATGCTTCGATTTTGACTAGACATTATAAGTTCTTGAACTTATTATCCATGTTGGGACAGAATGAGCCATAGTGTCATAAAGAGGCACTTGGACTGGAGAATTACTAAACTGCAACATAGAGACTTGATAATAGGCCACATTGACATCAACTATATTCCATATTTGAGATATGATGAAATAGTGACTTGGCCACGAGGACATTTGCTATATACCACGTTACTGAACATGAGAATTTGGTACTTGCGACTGATCGTTTGATTACTTGCCATTGTGCTCATTCGCACATGCTTGTGAGGGTCGCTCCCTACAAGCCGGCACTCCGGAGATGGCCATCGCGATTCATATTCGCCGTGCGGGATTGGGCGCCGAAGTGGATTGCCGTGGGACAGGCTCATTCCTAGGGTGGGGATGATGACTACCACGGGGCCATTAGGCTCGGCACCGGTCAGACAGCCTACGGGTAGGTCTCAGGGCCATAGACAGCCTTCGGGTGGGTCTCTTCAGATTTGACTTGAGTATTCATCATGACATGTGGACAGATGATGACTTAGAGTATTATTTGGACATTGACTAGAATAGTAAACAACGGAACTTTACTATTTCGCATTGTGAACATTATGATAGTTGGAGACTTTTACTTCATGCATAGTTGTTTCATACTTATGCTATTTATGCTAAGCAGAAATATCTTGTTGTAGTAAGTTACATTTTTACTTGCCTTTCATTTTCCTACAGTTATAGTCACTGACATCTATGGTAGCTTTGGGCCTTGTGGTGCATTCACTGAAGTCAGTAATTGCCCACTGGGAACTATTCTTAATAGTTCTCATGCCCCTGTTTTTATGTTTCCTTTTCAGAGCCTTCGGCACCGGCGGAGGCACGGGATCGCGGCAAGGGGATTGCGTAGCTAGCTAGCGAGGAGCGGTACTTTGCCTAGGTGGTTTACTCTTTCTTTTTGCAGTTGAGAGAGAGAGAGATTTTTGTATCCATGTGTAGAGACCACCTATGTACCTGCTTTTAGCACTTGTATTTGGGATTTCCTCTTGTCCTTACTTCATGTCTTATTTAGTGGATTTACAGTTTTATCCTTATTTCTTGAGGTAGCATTTAGACATTTATTATGCTCTGATACTCCTAGATGCCTTTTATTATTGCTTTTATCATTGTTGTTGTTAGACGCCTTATGCGTTTTAGACGCATGGCGGGTCTGGGCACGTGCCGGGCGGGCTTCCGCTGGGTCCCCGGGCGATGACACGTCCAAAAGCAAAAGAAGAGAGGAGTACACCAAACCCTCTCTCAAAGCTCTTTGGCAAATATATACGAGGTTGAGGATAAACAGTTGGGGTTGACGACACTTCAACAGACAAAGTGCCCCTCACTAACTCCGAAATCTAGCTAGAGTAGCGTAACCGATTTGGATATTCGGTATCGCCTCTCAGCGCAAGCTCGCACAAAGGGTCCGGTACGCAGTCGATACCGCGGTACTTCACATCAAAATTATGGCGGCAAAACCCGGGCAATTTTGTTCTGTAATATATACCTTGGGTACCGGTACGAGTCCGATATCGTACGGTACTCAACACTAAATTGGCACTTATGCGGATTTCATATCAGAACTCACACTTCGTCTTCGCGCGATGTCGTTTTGTGTCGCATTGCTGCGCGCAAAACGATCTTCAATTGTCCGGCGACAATCTCAATGTGTCGAAAGTTTCAGATGCTGAGAATCACACAGGTCGGAGAATCACCAGGGATACTACACTTCATAGCAGATTTATTTTCTAATTCCGCGCTAACCTACCGAGAGTTAAAATTGAACCCGAATCCTTACGGTAGTAGTTTGGCATGGTACAAGAGGGGGATAAAGGGGTTTATCCCCCTCTTTGTACCACACCTTTTGTGGGGTGGGAATAAGGGAGAGAGAGAGAGAGAGAGAGAGAGATGAAGGGAGAAGAGAGAGGAGAGAGAGAGAGATTTTAAATTATAATTAAAATTTTTAACATTTAAAATTTATAATTCCTAAAATTAAAATTTTAAATTTACATTTTAAAGTTTAAATTTTAACTTTGATATTTTTGGTTTTAATTTTAAATTTTAATATTTTTTATGCATTTTAAATTTAAATTTGTCTAAATTTAAAATTTATATTTAAATTAAAATTTAACATTTAAAATAAAATTTTTAATTTAAAATTATAAGTTTAAAAATTTAAAAAATTTAAATTCAATTATAGGGGTAATATCATTTTACTCTATTTATAACTACCACTATTCTACTTAACTCACTTTTCATCGAACACTGGATATTACACAATTTTTCTAGTTCCACCTTATACTCACATTTTCATCCAAACAACAAATTACTCTTGTTCTTACAAAAATTCATACTTATGCATATCCCCGGTATACTAGTTCTTACTTATATCCGAACCAAACGAAGCCTTCGAGTTTCATTTTTTATATCCATAATCAAAATAATTGCCGTTTAGCACCGATTAAACATGCCTTTATTCGGATTCGGGTGAAATCGCGGGTATTCTACCCTTTGACATTCCTAATCAATAGCAATAGTTTTGAAATAATAAATGGCAGTTTTTTTTTTCTTATTTAGTTGAAAAATATCACATAAATACACTTTTGTTAATTGAGAAAAGGATAAGAGCTTTGTTCAAAGGATAAATCACATCTTTTTTGGTTTAAAAAATATTTGTTAGACTTTTAAGATTTAAGAAAAATCAGAGGAAATCCTTTCAGCTTTTTTTAAATTTAAGTTTTTATATTATTTTTTAAAATAGTAAATAGAGTCATTAAATTTAATAAAATCACTAAGTAATCTGATAAATTCTCAATTTCTATTTACTGAAATTAATTAATAAGTTAATAGGATGCCAATCAAAAAGTAAAAATTAAGTAGTTTGTGTGTGGTTTACTGAATTCTTATTTTAATTAGTATCATGTGATTTTAACTTTGTCGCTAATTTAACAAAAAAATTAATGAAGAAAATAACAGAAAAGAAACAAAACAAAACTATAAAATATTAAAATAATATATTTTAAATTATTATAGAGTATTAAAATAAAAAAAATACGAAACTATAGAAATAATATTTGGAGTTTTACCGGCCGTCCTTAGGGCATGTTTGGCTGCTCGTAAGTGAAATAATAAAAGTGGTATTTTGGCGAAGTGAGATTATTTCGGTTGTTTGAATTATAAATGTAAACTAGATTTTCACCCGTGCGATGCACGGCTAATATAATAATATAGAATAATAAAAATTATTATGTGATGATAACAAAAAGATTTTCTAATTAATTTTATATTTTTTAACAAATAAAAAATATACTATCAATCTTAATTATAGTACATATTAAAGTACACAAGCTAAGGAAAAAAAAATTTGGACCAAAGTAAATATTCAACTAAAATACAAAATTCAATCCTGCTTTATTATCTATGAATTGGTATGCAAAACAATTTACATTTACATATTGATGTGCGAAATAAAATGATAACTAAAATTGATATGAAAAATTACAAATGACATTAATATTTAAGCATATAATGAGATCAACTAAACTTTCATATTTGACACAAATTAGAGTAAGCACACATATATTATGTTCCTACTATCGCTTTTAAGATTCAAAAATATGTAGATGTTGGTTTTCAAAAAAATATAAAGAAAAAAAACTTTGTTGCATGAAGATAAAAAGTTAAATGAGTGACAGAAGGGAAAAAAAATTAGGAAATGAAAATTACAAAAGTGATAGTAGGGAAATAATATGTTCTATTTTAAAGCATCAATATTTAAGAGCGAAGAAAATTACAAGAGTGATGTGAGTTTTAAATTTTTTCCTCTTTCCAAAAATGCCTCTATCATTTTTTACTAATATTTTTATGTCCAAAAATTTTCAACCAATCATTTAAATAATTAACTAAGTAATAATTTATTCCCAAATAAAGATAAATATTTTCCTTCTCACGCGTAATATCCACATCGCCAATTCTTTCGCAACATAATATCCATAAATAAAGAGTGACTTTGAAATAAAATTTCCTTCATTATATGTGATTTTTAATAATATAGTAAAAGATATTAATTTTTTATAAAAACGTGAGTTTTGAATTTTTTCTCTTTCCAAAAATGTCTCTATCTTTATCTTTTTTTATTAATATTTTTATGTCCATAAATTTTCAATCAATTATTTCAAATAATTAACTAAGTAGTAATTTATTTCCAAATAAAGATAAATATTTTTCTTCTCACGCATAATATCTGCACCGGTCAATTTTTTTGCCACATAATATCCGTGAATTTTTTAAATATCTCAACATAATTATAAGTGACTTTGAAATAATTTCTCCTTCATTATAGGTGATTTAATAATTTCAAATAAGTCGTAACCAAATATCCATATTTGAGTTTGACACGTGGCAAGCATATAGAAAGCCACGTGTCAGCTTCTCACATAGGGTTCATTACACGTGGCAAGCATATAGAAATATCCATATTTGAGTTTGACACGTGGCAAGCATATAGAAAGCCACGTGTCAGCTTCTCACATAGGGTTCATTAAGGGTTCTACTTTTATATATAGTAATAGATATGTAAGTGACTTTTGAAAAATGAACCCATGAAGTAGATAATAACTGAAATCCACTTTTTTGACTTCGGCATAAAAAATTCCGAAGTCGTTTAAATTGGGCCGCTTACTCCACGCCACTTACTAACCGCATTCAAAACCTTCTTCCATACCATCTACAAAAAATAAAAATATATAAAATATAAAAACAACCGTATCTTAACAAAAAAAACCAACACATCTTAAAAAAAAAAAAAACAAAACAAAGAAAGAGACTGCCTTACTCGTACCATCTAAAAAAGAAAAAAAGAAAAAAAAATACGCATCTAAAAAAATTTATTTTATTATTTATTTTTTATATAGAATCAAATAATAGAAGTCATAAAAATTGTATTTTTTTCTTTCACTTTTTTGAAACCAAACATTTGAACTCAAAAGCGACTTTTATAAAAGTCACTTTTTGAAAAATGACTTTTTTCACTTCGATCACTTACGGATAACCAAACATGCCGTTAGACTAAGAGGCAAAGGACTTGGTGATTAATACCCGAGGTTCCAAGTTTAAATTCTAATTGATTTATATTTTTAGCTAAATTTATTTCTAAATAAAATAAATAAAACTGACGGGTAAGGTGCTGCATGTCTCCCAAAAAAAGAAAAAAAAGAAAATTTAGAGTTTCTTCAAAACTGAAATCAAGGCCGTAAAACTAGTATTCAAAATTCAAAATCTAGAGCAAACACACAGTTGACCACCACCCCCGGCCAAAACCCTTCCTCGCTCACTCACGGACTCACTCGCGCGCACACACTCTCTCTCTCTCTCTCTCTATCTATCTCTCCATCTCTCTCTCTCTCTCTCTCTATATATATATATATATATATGAGTCCGGCTGGGATACAACCCAATTTTCATCCAAACGCTATTTTTCTTATCCCCATACTTGTACCTATCCCTATAATAGCTAGTTCTTGCTTATACCCGAACCAAACGGTACCTAAGAAANTTGGATTGGAGTGCTCAACTCATGATTATCTTCTCCATTTGTTTAAGGAAACCTGAGGTTGAAGAAATGGGAGAAGGTGGAGGGAGGAAGTTTTGTCCCATTACTATTATAATATATATTCTCAAATGGGTTTTCTTTGCTTGAGAGAGAGAGAGAGAGAGAGAGAGAGAGAGAGAGAGAGAGAGATGCCGCGGGAGATCATCACGATCCAGGTAGGGCAATGCGGGAACCAGATCGGGATGGAGTTCTGGAAGCAGCTCTGCCTCGAGCACGGCATCGGCAAGGACGGTCTTCTTGAGGACTTCGCCACCCAGGTATTGAGGAAAATGTCAGGAGCTTCATAAAATTATGGGCTTTTCCCGCGGGAATCTGGATGCAATTAACTTTTCTGTTCTTTTGAATCCGCTTTTGATAGGTTAATTTATACATTGTGATCACTTTCTTATAGAGCATTTCTAGATTTCCATTTACCATGCCAAAGTTTCAATAGCCTTCGCCGCCGCTGAATTTCATTGTACCTGTAGATTATTCGATATTTGATTCCATTTCTGCTTGTCCAGCAACTATCCTTTTAGGAGGAAAGGAGGCCAGAGGCCTTCGTCCTCATAAGTCGTTTTAGATGATAGGAATACCAAATCGATGATTGGAACCTTTAAAGTTGATCTAGGGTATTTATTACGTCTAGAAACCAAATTTCGTAAATTTTAAAATTCGTTATCAAGTTCATTGAAGAGTTGAAAAATGAACGGTAAAAAATGAATAACCTTGTGAAAATAGATAGTAGATTTTTTCAATTTATGGTCGGAATTATCAAACATTATCTAAATAGTATAAAGAATTTTCTATCAAAAATTCAGGCTGTTTGGATTGTTCTGTGCCGTTAAATAAGCAAACGGCTCATATAAGCCATAAAAAACTGTTGATTTTGGGATCCTTTGATCATTATGTAAATAATTTTTAAAATTCATGAAATTTAGGTTGTAGACACTTTAAATACTCTAGATCAACTTTAACGATTCCAATCATCAATTGGGGATCCCTGTCATCTAAAACGACTTAGGAGGACGAAGGTCTCCGTCCTTCTAAAAGGATAGTAGCTAGATTCCTATTTCTGGTAGCCTTTTGATTGTTCTTTTTATTTAATAAATATTTCTCATGCTCGAGTGAATGTAATGATGATGCTTGAGGCCTACATTCTTGTGTTAATTGGTTTTTCGCATAGATAATCACGGTTCCTCTAATATCCACCTGCTACGGTGCTACCACAGGGAGGTGACAGGAAAGATGTCTTCTTCTATCAAGCTGATGATCAGCATTACATACCCAGAGCTCTTCTTATGGACTTAGAGCCAAGAGTTATTAATGGCATACAGAATAGTGAGTACAGGAATCTTTACAACCATGAAAACATATTTGTCTCAGAACATGGAGGTGGTGCTGGAAATAACTGGGCTAGCGGATATCACCAGGTTTGCCAATTTTAGTTAGAACCGAGACGCTAATTTTTCTTGTTATCTTCTGTTGTGGTCTGTTTATGCTCCATTCAAGTCAAGCATTACTAATATGTTATAACCCTTATTTAATACTCGGTGCATTTCTTTACAAATTTACATCATGCTTAGTTATTTTGCATTGTTGATAATCTACCTAATTCCCTTTTTTGGTCAATTGAGCTGGATGCAGAGGAGTTGTTTGTGTAATAACCTATCTTCTGTTATCTATTTCTTTTTCCTATTTGAATGACATGCCTTATTCTACTATTGTTGATTGTAAGAGAAATGGTAAGCTTTGCTTACATTTGCTTGTATGAGTAAAACGGGCCAAAGAAAACGATATTAAGAAAATCCACCTCGTCTACAACATAGAGTTAAGAACTGCACTATGCTTTCGTAATTTAATTTAGGCTTCCTCTTTGATTCTTCATTCAACGGATTCAATGCTTGATCAAAAGTCGTGGTTATTGCATTTCCTTCTCATGTAGTTTTTGATAGATTCTTCAATATGGTGTGCCTTATTCAGAACTCTCTTTTTTATTGACATATACCTAATAATATTGCATAGTCCAGCCTTTGTTAAATGACTATTGTTCGCTGAGTATTTTTATGGTAAGTTAAAGATTGATCTGTATGTATGTTGTCTGATACTCTTTAACTTATGTGTGACTTTCTTACAACACTTGATTGATCTACTGACGCAGATTCTTTCTTGGAAATGTCTTTCATAATTAGGGAGAACAAGTTGTTGATGATATCATGGACATGGTTGATAGAGAAGCAGATGGAAGTGATAGCTTGGAGGGTTTTGTTTTGTGCCATTCAATTGCCGGCGGAACTGGTTCAGGTCATTTTATATGCAATTTTATGTTCCTTTTTTTCTTCTTTTCGTAGATGATTATTTGTACGTTTAATTCCTCCACATCCTTGTTTTGTTTTATTGCAGCACTTGTTTTATTCCATATAAAATCATTTTATGTGCTCAGCACTTCAGCAGAAAATGTGTGGAAAATGCTATAGCTATTGTTTATTACACTCTACTGGAGAAAAGCAACAATCCGATGCTCTTGCAGTTGTTTATTACACATTATTGGAGAACAAACAACAATAGGGCCTTTTTATTTCTACTTTAACTCCAATCCACTGACCCCTTCTTTATTTTGCTGTAATGTGTAGGTATGGGCTCATATCTGTTGGAGACTTTAAATGATCGTTACAGCAAAAAACTCGTGCAGACATATAGTGTTTTCCCTAACCAAATGGAAACCAGTGATGTTGTTGTCCAGCCTTACAACTCGCTTCTCACTTTGAAACGTCTGACACTGAATGCTGATTGTGTTGTTGTTCTCGACAATACGGCGCTCAATAGGATTGCTGTGGAACGTCTTCATCTATCAAATCCCACCTTTGCGCAAACAAACTCATTGGTTTCTACTGTTATGTCTGCAAGCACAACAACACTGCGGTACCCTGGATATATGAATAACGATTTGGTCGGCCTTCTTGCATCTCTAATCCCAACTCCGAGGTGCCATTTCCTCATGACGGGCTATACTCCTCTAACTGTGGAGCGCCAGGTCATACAAACTTTGCCATCAAATTCTATCTCCGATTATTAGTCCTATGTAGATTGCAGCCAACTATGTAAATATGTTGTTATGATTTCATTATTTTGCAAGACATGGTTGAGTCTCGATCGCAAGAGCTGCTATTCCTTTATTTAGGTTCTTAAAAAAATCTTTTACACTTTTTAAACATAAAAAGACTGAAAAAAAGAGAAAATACTGGAAATTGATTTTGACAGTGTGCTAAAGGCACCAAAATATGGTAGGTTTGTATATAAGAATCGAAAACTGGCTGTACAGTTAAATTGATAAAACAGAGCCATCACGAAAAAAATCTTGTTTCGTGTCATAATAAAACTAAATAGAATAATTGGTTCCTAAATTGTCAGATTCAATTAGATTATTTTTTCTATGTCATCATGCTGGAATTCATCTTAACTCTTTAGCATGCTCATGGTGCAATTCAACTCCCTCTTATTCTTGAATCAAGAGTACTCTCTGTCTGAAATGTCCATCATACTTCTTTGAGAACTAAAATGTGAAAATGTTATAGCTTATCTAACAAGAATAACTATATTTAAGAAGTGACATTAGACCATACTTGTCCTGGACCTTTTAGCATTCTTGAGAGCAGATTTGTGATACAAGGATCCCTGTATTTACAGGTTAACATGATTCGCAAGACTACAGTGCTAGATGTCATGAGAAGACTTTTGCAGGTGAGATTTTATCTGGAGTTACTTATCTGTCCTTGTGGTGGTTTTGATTGAACAAACTAACCTAGAGTACCCTGCAGACAAAAAATATAATGGTCTCTTCTTATGCACGCACAAAAGAAGCTAGCCAAGCGAAATATATATCTATACTGAACATCATCCAGGGAGACGTGGATCCAACACAGGTACTAATTTAGTTGAATAAGTAACTGCAGAATACTTTCTCTTGTGGAACTCGTCAATTGGAAATTTACATAGCAGATGAAAATTTACTTTGCCAAAGATATGGCTAATGCATGGACTATTTTCAAATCAGCTATTATTTGACTCGCATCTGTAAATTATCTTATCTACTGCGTTTTCCCCTTTATTCTTCCTTCTATTGGATGTTTGAGCCACATTTGAGGGTTGGATCTGTTCAACTTTCTTGTCTATATATATAGCTTCTAGTGAAATTTTAGCTGTCAACTGAGCTTCCTGTTTGGTTGGAGCTGGGCCTTCATAGTGGCTACGTTGGAGTATGGAAATAAGTCAATGAAGGTCCGTGGAAGCGAATTTTCCACAATGCAATTGATATTGTCTCATGAACATATTAAGACCTTAGAATGATTCTTTCTCACTTCGGCTAAGATAAAGTGGGGACTTAATTTTTTCTGTCGCTTACTGATTCTTTGCTACTTTATCAAACTCATAACATAATGATAAATCCTTCAAGTTATATACCTTAGTTCATTCTTTCATACTTTATCAAACCTGTAACTTAATGACAAACCCTTCACGTCAGTGCCATATGTATAGATGCAAATATGGTTCCTGGTGCTTGATCTTTGGAATTGAGATGAACAATTAGATTCTCAGATGATGTTTGTATTGCTGCTTGTTATGACACTTTTATTTAGGTACTTCGACTTTTTCTAAAATATTATTCCAGGAACTACTAATATATGAACTGAAAAGAAACATGGGTCACAATGTCCAAGCGGGCAGGGAGGTGTGTGGTTGTGTGTGTGTGTGTGTGTGTGACATTGGTTGCCTAGATATGATTCTCCAAGAAGCTTTAACTCAATTTTATCTTGGGTGAATTTTAAAATTGAATGGGGTTGTCTATGATTGTACTTTATGAAATGCTTTATTTGGTTTACTATTTGTTCGACACATGGATTGCTCTGTGCCAATCAGCATTGGACGGTATATTTCCGAAGGGGTTATCAAATCAGTATTGGGGGGCCATCTATGATAGTGTCGAGTTTAACAATCCACCTAGCTGTTGCTTATCATTTTTTATGAGTTTACAATTCTTAGCCGCACTCGCTTTTATTCTGTTCTAAGTTTCCAAAACTTAGAACAGAAGGGTAAGTAGATGTTGTGCGACTAGTGTATTACATGAATGAAAGTCTCATTAGGTTTCAGAACAAGATAATAATTGTCAATATCGTTAACAAGGGGATTGTTCAGTATAACTAGTATATTTACATGAATGAAATTCTCATTAGGTTTCGGAACAAGATAATAATTGCCGATATTGTTAACAAGGGAATTTCCTTGAAACAATAAGCATCAGCAGAATGACTCAGGCTGTGTGCAATTCTTCTTGCTAAGTTATCTTTGAGCAATTATTTTCTTAGATCCATTATTTTTCACAATTTTTGACTGCATATTATACTGTGGTAGGATTTCACGTTCTCGAAGTTGATGCTTGTCTATACAATTTAAACAGGTACATGAGAGTTTACAGAGGATTCGTGAAAGAAAACTTGTGAACTTCATTGAGTGGGGCCCTGCTAGCATTCAGGTTCATATAACGAATAGGATAAGTTTCTACTTCTGTATTGATTACAATTATTTATATTAAAATTTCATCACAACTACTACAGGTTGCATTGTCTAGGAAATCTCCATATGTCCAAACTACTCATAGGGTAAGATAATTTGTTTAGTTACATCCTCTTCTTGTGACTGAATCTCCTCTCTCTCTCTCTCTCTCTCTCTCTCTCTCTCTCTCTCATCTGTTATCTGTCTTTCATATTTAGCGAACAGATTCTCGATTTCTACTTACAATTGTTTACTACTTTCTTATCAACTTTTTATGAAGGCTAATGTTGTAATACCTCTCTGCTAATCATTTAGGTTAGCGGCTTAATGCTTGCAAACCATACTAGTATTCGCCACCTCTTCAGTAAGTGTCTGGGCCAGTATGAGAAACTGAGGAAAAAACAGGCCTTCCTTGACAACTATCGAAAGTTCCCCATGTTTGCTGTAAGTTTGCTAATGTTTTGTGATCAATGCTTTATTCACCCCTTTTTATGCATGTTTCATGCATGCTGCTGTCTTTTTTATTTTTCCTTTTATGTGAATCATGCATGCTACTACTGGCTGCTGCAATTTTTTAGGACAAATCACATATCTGTGCGCACATAATATTACCCCTCAAGTGGTCTTGGTCAAACAATTCGTGGCATTGTTACCGGCTGCAGTTCCACGGCTGTTGAGGATCAAAAACTTGCTTTCCTGTATAACTCAAAATAAGGAGCTGCACTGCCTAGAATCGAATAGTCGGCACCAACCTTAAAGCAACGCACCTTGAAAACTAATGCAAACTGTCTTACACTAAACTCACCTTGCTTCAGGTTTGATTGTTTTCACCAGCGCACTGCAAATGTGGTGACGACACGCAATGCACACATTGCATGCATCTACTGTGCCCCACAAACTAATGTTACTTTATCTATCAAAATTAACTAGTCGAATAGTTGTAGCATGCAATATGTCAGACTAGCTACTATTAAGTGAAAGTCTTTTGTGAATCAATCTGATTATAGTTTTGATTGATGATCTATTTCAATTTTTGTGGACTGCCTGAGCAGGATAATGATCTATCTGAATTTGATGAATCTCGGGAGATAATCGAAAGCTTGGTCGACGAATACAAGGCATGCGAGTCGCCGGACTACATCAAATGGGGAATGGAGGTAAATTCTAGAACTGAGAATTCAAGCTTCCGCAAGGCTAAAATTAAAAATCAGATACTGATAATTTATCGCAAACAGGATTCTGCAGAGGCTAATGTTGCAGCAGCACTAGATACAAAACTGGTGGTCTGAAAAGTCGCGGCGGGTTGATTTTGCTGAATGTTGTTTCAAATGTTTTTAAAAGATGAGTGGAACTTCGTGTGATGTGATCAAATTAAGAGATCTCCTTTTGGATGCTGAAATTCTTGTTGAGAAGCCCTGTATGTGCTGCTTGTAGGTGTGTATGATATTTGATAACATTGGTTGGAAAATATTTAAGTTGCTGGGCAAACCATGAATGATTGTATCCAGTGATCGGTATCGACGCGAAAGTGTTGTTAGTTTAGTACAATGCATTATTTGTGATGAGTGAGAAAGTGCGATAAAAAAAATATTTGTTTAAGATCATAGGTCGCATTGGTTTTGTTAAGTATAAAAATATTTAAACACTGTTCTCTACATTAACCACGTAAAACAATTATTATACTCTAAAAACGTTTATACTCGTAGAGAATGATGTTTAACATTTCCTCTTATATTTGGACTTGAGATCTTTTTGATAGGCTTGTGAGGTGAATTTAAATTAAATAGAAAGAAATTAATAATGTTAGGAGTTGGATATGACTCGAATTTAGGGCTTTTTATTTTGATATCAAGAGAGTGTTAAATATAAAAATATTTAAATAATTATTGTATTCTAAACGTTTAAGTTTGTAGAGAACGGTGTTTAAATATTTTTATATTTTACAAATTTGACTAAATACGAATGCAAATTCTTTTGGTCTACAAGTGTTAGATAGTTTTTAATAACATATCCTTTAGACAAAGTGAAGAGCAAATCGGTGTATTTCGGAGTTCAAATTGGTTTCTGTCTACAATTTGGTTCAGTTTGGTTATATATAAAAACGCAACCAATGCTCGCCACTAATATAAATCTACCGAGGTTAAGGTTAGGGTGAGGTTCAAGTGAGAACCTCACAATGTCTTCTTTTTTTTCTCTTTTTTTTTTTTTAATCTGAAGTTAACAAAGCTTGTCTTGTCAAAGTTTTGTTTTTTTTCTAAACTAAAGATTGAAAAAGTTTTAAAGAATGGAGGGGGTAAATCATACACTCTCTTGTCGGGTGTACAAGTAGTATTTCTCTTATTTTTTTTGGGTGAAAATACGTAAAGAACGCGTCAACTTTATGCCCTTTTTGGAAATGGCCCGATCCACTTTCATTTTTCTAATTGAGACCTCCTCAACTTTAGATTTTTTTCCTTTAATAAGTGATTTTAATCAAACCAACATTAAAGTTTTATCAAATTTATTGATAACTTTACTAAACTTTCATAATTATTTGTAAATCTTTGCGAAGAGGATACAGCAGAGGACAATTTGCAAAAATTGGAAAATTTCAGAGAGTTTTATACATTTTTCAGTAAAATTTGAAACTCTCTTAACTTTATCAAAGCAGAGGGAAAGACTATTAGTTGTAACACTATGACATTTTGGACTGCTTGTAAATTGAGTTACCACAACATCTGTAACAAAGGGGACCAATTTGTCATCATAATGAATGACAAAAGATAAATAAGATGAAAAGAATCAAATAAAGGGAGTGCAAGAGCCTTATAAATAAAGAAGTTAAAAATGTATAGAGACCCCCTCAACTACGGGCATTTCTGAAAGAGACCACTCAAAAACTTTTACATTCTTTGTTTACTAATTTTTTGAACTCAAGTGATTTTAGTTAAAAATTTTATAAAATTCATTCCTGATTTTACCAAATTTATAGGCTTTCGCCAAATAAAACTAGGTCAATTAACAGTTAATATCTAATAGAGTCATTAAATTTATAAACGTTTTAACCCGACTTGGTATTATAAAAACTTATATTTAAAAGAAAATAAGAAAATGCACAAAACCAAACAATTTTTTTTTTCTTTTTCTTGTCAGCCAGCATTTACAACTACATTGTAGCTTCAGATGGAGGATCCCAGACTGTTATCCTTTTGCTACAAAGGAATTGATCACCAAGCACAGCAGAAGCTCGCAATCTTATCTTAGAAGCACAAAAAATTTAAAAAGTTTGTGATACAACACACACCCTCTTCTTCCTCCTCACTATTATTTCTCCAAATTTGTACACCTACTGAGAAGAACTCAACATAACATACCTGCAGAAAAGAAGATGGATAAGCCCTATACAAACAACATCGAAAGGTTAGGATTATTGTTTGGTGGATCGAGAACGACTCTTAACCTTCAAACCTTGACTCCAATCCCTTCAGCAACCTGCATAGGATAACTTACTTTTTACATTTCCGAGAATCGATCATAAAAATCACTTTTTCACACCAGTCGAGAAGTCTTAGTTTCGACTCGACTGGAAATTTAGCAGCTTGTAATTGATCTAGTTTTACTGCCGTCAACCATGTATTTGGTAAGAGCTATTGAAACCATATTACTTTAATCGACTTCAGTCAGTAGCAAATTTCGGCCGTGTCATTATTTAGGCAAAGAATGCAGCTCGAATCTTCGACAAAAAAGGTACCAAACAGACGCATGAAAACTGCGTATGTAGCCTAAAATTATTCCCCCTAGCATAAAGAGCCATACGTGCCAAACCCCGAAATCTATTCTACACATCACTTTATCCTCGGATTTACTAGTACCAGTTAATGTTGCCATTCATCATTTTGTAACTATTTGTGCAATCGAAACCCCAGCAGAAAAATAAGCCTCATTTTCCAGCGGGATATCATGGGGATGGAAAAGCTTTCCCATATAAAATTTGTCCCCGCATTGAATAATGGTTCTTAGCTGTAATAAAGAGGAAAATGGTATACCTCTTTGAAGGAGTATACATCACTGCCCCAAAGCCACGCGTCGCAGCCTGCATCCCTCGCTCCCCATATGTCGTTCCTCCGATCGTCGCCTACATGGACGGCTTCCTCAGGCTCGACTCCTAAAAACTCGCAGGCCTTTAGAAATATTGTTGGGTTTGGTTTTTCTGCTGCCACCTGTAAAGAGTACGTCCTCGTAAGAGACCTCACGAATAACAAGGCACAACAACGAACTTGATGGAAATAATGAGGATAAAAGAGGATGAAATTGGAGACATTATTTAAACGAAATGGAAGATCCGAGAAAACAAACAAGATATGTTGATGATGTCTACATAATAGTTCATGCACTATTTTTATAATAAGCTTTACTTTAGTCTGGATGTAGCAATGTGCTACAAGTTACATAGATACATCTTGCTGGATGAGACTTCCTTTTGGTGATTATTACACAAAAACTTGGCATTACTCATATTCTAAGGTTCTAATAATGAGGATTTTCAAGATAGAGAGATATTTATTCCTTCTCACTTAGGTTAGACTTCTTTTCATGCCTCTAGACAACCAATCAACAGATGGTCCTTGAGCGAACAAGAGGATAAATGCTGGAAAATTTGTTCTATCATTCAAAATGGCCCGCAGAGTACCATCAAAACTAACAGAATGACGAAAAAAAAGGAGGGGGAAAAACCCACCTCAGCTGACACTGCGACTGCGTCAAACCAGCGATCACACTTGAGGGCCTGCAAAACAGGCCGCAGTCGGGTATCAAAATTTGAGACAACTGCTGTTTTAACGCCAGCCTTTCTCAAAGCCTCAAAAACTTTTTCAGCGTCAGGATCGCAGAGGAGCCATGCCTGGCAAAATATAAATTGTACCATCAGATGTCATATAGAAAGAGAAAATTTCTTCCCATCTATAATGAGATTTATCTCACCTTGTCGGTAGCATAGTAATGATACAGCTCTTCAAAATATTGTGAATCCGAGCAACCTGTTGAGGAACTAACAATATACTGCCAAAAGGGTCTTCCATCATCAACATACCTGCAGTTAACCAAAGGCTAATTAATGTCAAACTCAGTAATACTTTCCACAGAGCAAGAAAGTGCTCTAGAAGTGTATCCAAGAACCAACAGACTTTCGTTAATAGATAAACCTTCACTGAAGCTCGAGTAGGAAGACTACAAATACTTGTTTTAAGGTATGCATAAGCTAGAAATAAAATCATACTACAAGACTGGAACTAACCAATTTCCTTAACCGTAAACTAATGAAGGAGCATTTGAACATAAGTGTAGATGATAAGCAGAGGAAAAAGGAAAAGGAGGAAAAGTTAAAGAAAGTGCTGTTGTCGATAAACTTGAACCTTTAGTCTCCCCCAACAACAGACACAGTATCCCCAAACCAATACGATTGGCGACTTTTAGATAAACAATATATTTAAAATGTAGTACTCCTCAAGGGAAAAATATAATATTTTTCTCTATTTTAATATTAATTTAGTCCATATGGAAACAGTTTTATGTCTACTAGTGTCCATGCACTTTAGTGCTAATATTTTCCAGTATAATATCAATGAACTACTTAAAATAAATACATACAAACTATAGTTTTCAAACTTTTTTATTTTTCAAAAACCATCATCTGCTTTATTTATCATATACATACTCTTGAAAAACCTACTATGTAAAATTATGAATTATATGCATGCTGCTGCATAAAACTTAGCCCCTTTTAGCCATTGTTATCTATCAATTCTTCCAACATTACCCTCTAGGCCCGCTGTCTCATTAACTTTGCAAGTCTCATGAAGGGTCTGGCCATTCAGTTCCCACCTTGAGGTGACTACGTGGAGTTGTTCTTTTCTCTTTAGTTTTTTGCACTCATTAGATTATTGCTTATAGTTTCATTGACATGTTTACAAATGCTTATATACAAACATCAGAAAAACATTCTAATTTCCCAACAGTTAACCGTCGTCCATTTCTTCATACTGTCAATTCTTGCATTACTGAGAATGATAACTCTTAAATGAATGTTACTAATTTACATATCAAGTCACAATAAGCAATCAATTATCAACTTAAAATTGCTTTGATCAAATGATAATCAATGAACGATGTAAAAAATGGATGAACCTAAAAGCTTAACTTCAAATATTAAAAAACCACCCTTTCTGTTTCACTTCTTGTAGGAAAACAAATATTATGAAAATAAAAATAGTATTAAAGTTTGTAAAACACCTTGCATTACAGATTTAAATCTGTAGGCGACCAACAAATTGTGAAGTACACTTCTTTTTTTTTGTTTCATCGCACAATTAACTCAACTCAGCCACTATAGCCCAGCACGCCGACACACAAACAGAAGAAAAATTCAACCAAGCGTCAAAATCCTATGGAACGTGACAGAAGGAAGAGGAAGAAAAGGGCCAAGTGTTCGTTGATTATATACTATATGACGCCCACAGTTGTGATTCTGCCCTCAAGTTCATATCTAATGCCCTCTATTTCTAAAAAAAATCGTTGTTCCTGAAATAATTAAATATCAGCATATTAAAGAAATTGCAAACAGTATATTTGGAAACCTAAAAGACAAGCTAGACAGAGAAAAATAAGAAACTCAAAGGCAACCTTATGGCAAAATCATTTGAAGCAAAAAAATGGCTCATGAGAAGCAAAGGACGCCAAAAAAAAAAAAAAAAAAAAAAAAAAAAAGCTCATGAAAAGGCTCAAGAAAAACTCAAAACTTTTAACAAAAATAAAAGGTCCGCTAAGGATGCCAACAAAGCTAAAAAAAGGCTTCCACGGCACAAGGTCACATAATATACTTTAAGAGACTAATAAACTTTCTCGGACTAGCTGAGTTCGGGTATATCAAGACTTTATCTATTTACTGGAAAATTGGTGTACAAACAGGTAAAGATGCAAAATAGTGAGGTTCAAGATAGACTGCAATAAATCAAAGGGACTATATTTACATGTATTTCCACTGATCAATATATGGACTTTTCACAGAGCATTTTAGAATTTGATACATTTGAAATTTCTGACTGAAAACAAACCCAAACGACCCAACTGGCAAATAAATCTTGTCTAAATCTGGGCTACCATATCAGCATAGACTGTCCACCCCAACTTCCTGCATTTTGGCTTACGATTTCAACCAAACCACCTAACTTACCTTTTCTAACTCAAGAAAAGTCAGCAACTCACTGTGTGTTGATATTGGAAACAAGCAGAGATGGACAAAGGGAGATAGGATGGGTGGTCTACAAATGATGTGGTGGGCCACTTCTAGGCAAAGAATTCTCTAACTCTAGAGAAATATTACTGAATAAGTATCACACTTTTAACGTTTGTTGTAAATAATATGTATTTAATGCTTCGATCGCTCTTCAAATAGAAATAGTAAATTGTGGCACACATGGTGAAACCGACTCCAAATAACAATTGCAATAAAAAAGTGGTGAGAGGCTAAAACTGAGTCGTCAATATTTATTTGTCAGCACATCCTTTATGCAAGCTAGAGTCTGGATGCTAGATTTTCCAACTCATCAATCATACAGAAAAAGAAAAAAGGAGCGGAGTAAAAGAAGCGGCAACAAACCTTAGCCGCGATTTGCCCCACGGTTGCTCATAAGCCCATCTGTACCGCTGCAATATCTCATCTTCTGAGTACTCCACGCCATACTTCTCTCCAATCTTCCTATAAATCTAAAACCCAACAAACAATCCTTATCAATTCCACATTTCAAAAAAAAAAAAAATTGTTGTGTCATGTTGTTATATATTTTTTTTTAAACACAAATTCTTTACACTCTTCACTATCTGATGCCAAATTGATTGCAATCTAAAAATGTACATGATTTTTCGAGAACAAAAACAAAAACTTAGAGTGAATTTATTTTTGTTTATTTCTTTCTTTAGAAAATAGTCAGTGAGCACGCATCACAAACTGGCCAACAATCACAAGAATATAGAAGCTCATCTGGCGAGCACATCTTATCAACATAAAATCTGCAATTACAGTATCAGAAAACGGCAACAACACGAAACAATTGTAAGATTTAACAAACAAACACACACATTATCTGACTCCAGAGATCAAAAAAATAAACAGAAAAAACAGCATTCAAACTATTCAAACACTAGCAAGCAAGAAGTGTTAAATATATTCATATTCCTAAGCTTGTTTGCTATTAGATCAATATTTTGAGTAACATACTATCAGAGCTAATTTTGATCCTCTTCATTCTACGAATCGAGTTGTGGATTTAATCCCGGCCTTCAACATTTCAACATCTGACGGGTTAAATCTCTGCATTATACTCTAATGGTTAAATTCCCATCTCTTTTGATTGATCTTTCGGATAATAAGAAGAACCATACCAAATTACAAATCCAATGAAAAAGACAACAATGATCCACGAATGGAACTAAGACGACGATCACTTAGCAGAGAATAGAGATGGAAGGGGAAAAGCGTGGCGACCTGAGCCATGGGCTGCGCCGGCTCGAGGAGCGTGCCGACGGCGTCGACGAGGAGCGCCTTGTGCGTGATCTCCCCGTATATGGACCTCCGATACTCCTCGTACTCCTTCGCCGCCAACATCTCCCACCTCCCCCCGCCGCCGCCCACGGCGGCGCCGCTCGCCGGAATCCGCCTCAGCCCCCCCAAGCCGCGGCCCTCCGCCGCCGCCTCCGCCTCCACCGCCGCCGCCGCGGAGTTATAGCACCTCGAAGCGCGCGCCGGCGCCATTCTCAGCCTCCCAAGGAGCCCCTCCGCCGCTGCCATTAGAGCGCCGCGCGAAACCCTAGCCATCGTCCCTCTCGCCGGCGCCGCCGCCGCTGGTGGTGGTGGTGGTGGTGGTGGTGGTCGCGATCGCTGCGCCGCGTCGCCGCTCTCTACTCATTCAGAAGCGCAGCTGCGTGAAGTGCTCTCTCTCTCTCTCTCTCTTTCGCGTTCGAGGAGCGATCATTATATAAGCACAAGGGGTTTTAAACACTTGTGTTTTTTTATGTGGGTGAGGAATTTTTTAAAATTCTTAACTTTTGTGTTTTTTAATTCTTTTATTAGGGTAAATTGCTCGTTTGCTCCTCAAACTATGAGCAAGGTGACGTTTTAGTCCTCAAATTTTAATTTTAATTTTTTTTTGCATTTAGTCCCCTTATAAATTTTTTTCCACAAACAGTCCTATAAAATTTATGTTTACAAAATTGGCCTTATTCCCACCATACATATTCCATGTGAGCGTCGATGGTGGTAGGGATTAAGTTGAATAAAATGAATCATTCAGTATTTAGACATGATGAATAATTCACCGTATTTTTCTAAATCTCAAACCTCAAATATTACTTAATACCGTCGTAGGAAAACTAATAAAATACTATAAATGATTCACCATATTCAATTTAATTTAAACTGCTGCTCATGTGGTACTCGCATGGCAGGAATATGACCAATAGTGCAAATATAAATTTTATGGAGCTACTTGTGAAAAAAAATTTCTGAGGAGACTAAATGCAAAAAGAAGGTCCTTTAATTTACTATAATTTTTAGCTCGAACTTTTAGATACTCAGTTGATTAAATATTGATAAATCGTTAGTATGAAAATAATATAGTAGTTTTGCGTTTGATGATATACTAATAATTAAAATATCACGTCACTTTTACATTGACGATACGTCAATATTTATTTAGTTAACTAAATTGAATTACAATAATTTTTAAAAATTTAGAAATTATAATAAATTAAAACTTGAGGATCAAAGTGTCGATCGCAAATAGGTTGAGGACAAAATGTGCAATTTACCCTTTTTCTTTTTTAAGCATATTATGGCTGAGGTTTTAGTCTTGGGAGTACCGAAATGGACGGCCGGATTTATCGGAACGAGACAAGCAGTTCTCGACACGCGTGAGCTGTGCAGAAAACTTAATAGGATTTGTTTTTTTCTTTTATTTTAAAAAATATTTTATTTTTAATATTATTTGGTTCTAAAACTGCCTATCGTTTGGTACTGAGATCTGTCTAATAATATTAAACTAAAAAAATAAATATAGACAAAAATATATAAAATATAGTTCGCTAATGATCTCGTAGAAATTATATCGTAAATAAATTATTACAATTTGCTTCAAATTATATTTTTTACGAGAATGAATGAGCAGAAATAAATAGAATATTTTTTAGATTTGAGTTGTAATTTTATTTACGAAACAACTATCTCAAACAAAAAAAAAATAATAAATAATCCTGTTAAAAGGAAAATTATTGGACTGAATAAAGAACTAAACAAGATTGCTGATAAAAATATTTCGAGACAATTTCAAAATTGCCTTTTTAAAATTTTAAAAATAAATAAAGATATAGAATTTACCTGAACTATGGATTGTTTTGATTTGGTTATTCAGTTTTTCAAAATTTTGATTTTGCTATTTATACTTTTAGTTTGTTTAATTTGAGTCAGTGAAGCCTCTTTGATTTTCAAATCGTTTATCTTTACAGATTTAATTAGTATATTTTATGTAGTCCTCGCAACTATAAATTTTGTAATTTAGAAACAATACAATGATATTTCTGTACAATTGTGCACCAATAAAATAAAAGTTGGAGGCTTAATTTAATCCGCTTATTTTTTGACATTATTTTAGTACATATTCACACACAGAGTCTATTTGGCTGCGCTTCTTCTGTCCGTTATAGTTTTCTCAATAAACTATTTAGCAAATTAAAAACCAAATAAAAATTTAAATTTCAAATTATTAATTTTACTAGCTGTGAAAATAACTTATTAGATATGATCTATGGCACTGAATAGGCCTATATTTCAAAAACAAAAAAAATTATCAATACAATTATTTGCTCATTGAATAAGAATGGTTTTAATTTTTCAGACTACTAAACTCTTATATATATATATATATATATATATATATAATAATATATATTTTTAAAATTCTAAGATGTTGTAATCATAGTTAGTTAATTCGGATTCGACAAAAATTTGGTACAGGTATAATATGCATAAAATTCGTATATCAATTTTTAAATTCGTTGAAAAATGCGATTTTAAAAACGGATTCGTCAATTATTCGGATACGCGATTTAGACGAAAATTATACATTTACCAATTAATAATTCAGGATCAAAAATTCGGTTATCAAACTAAATTTTTTTTTCTAGATTTATGCAACTAGCATATATAATTATAAATTCTTAAGAATATAAAAAAAAAAAAAGCTACAAAATAAAGTAGATTAAGTAAAAAAAATAATAGCAAATTTTATCATCGTCTTCATCTTCATCTTTTTTATGATCCACATTTTTTAGAAGTTTGTGAAATTTTTTAATAATTCGCGAATAATTCGGTAATAATTCGAAAAGAAATTTTATTTAAAAAAATTATGCGTTTTTTTGGCCAAATAATTCGGCATACGCGGATTATTCACGAATAATAAATATAACCGCCTCCGTTTGGTTCGGGGTTAAGGAAAAGTAGCTATTCCAGGGATAGAGTTAAGTTCAGGGTTAAAATGAGGTTAAAATTTTTTTGTGTTTGGTTGGTGGTTGGAGTTAGTCTAGAATAATAAAAAATAGTGTTTGGTTGGAGTAGCTGGGATAAAAAGATAATGATTGATAAAGAAGGATAATAATTGGTTGGAATAGATGGGATAAGAAAAATAGTGGGTTATTATGAATAAAAAATAGTGTTTGGTTGGAGTTTGGTGGGATTAGGTGGGATTAGCTAACCCGAAATAATTTATTTAAGGTGGGATTAACTAACCGCACTCATTTTTTAGAGTGTTTGGAAATAATATAGGGGTTAAGGATTATTCCACCCCTTAACCCTCAACCAAACAAGGGAAAAAACTAGCATATTATTTTAATTTTTTAGGAATAAATCACGTACGGAGCAAATAATTGGCGAATTAAGTGACATAATGGTTGTAAGTTGTAACTCATATTTTAAAAGGGAAAAGTCGTAACTTGTGAACAACATACGCTGCATGTAGTGCCACGTGGCGATATCAGGGCCTATGATTTTCACCAGTTATTGCAGCCACATGGCCCCGGGAGTTTGCGTCCACACAAATCCGTGGCCTTCAACAAATCAACGGTCCACATTCGAGTCCACGATTCCACTAGTCAGAGTCAGATTAATTTTGTGAAGGAGAGAGCACATGTAAGAGGATAAGTTCATTTTTAAGTGGTCCCAAAATGGGACCCACATCTCATCCTCTTCTTTTTCTTTTTCAATTAAAGAGGGTGATATTTGGGCAACCCAATTCTCCACAGCTTCGTGTGTAAAAAAATATTTGAAATTTTATCTGATTTGGAATCCGAAAAGCGCGAATTTTTCTCATACTATACATATATAGTTTTGAATACGGATATAAAAAATAAAAATCTAGCGAGCTTGAATTTCGATATGAATTTTGTACCTACACGACCTGAATCCGAACTAAATTCGAGTTGATTTTATACTATATTATATATATGAATTTGATGTTATATTTTAACTTGTATTTTGAAATTTTATATTTTAATATAATATATTTTAAAATATGATAAAAAGAAATAATTGTCTCGGATTCGTGTTCTGGTTCGGATTTTGAAAAATTCACTCCAAATCGAACTTGTTGACATCCCTGATTGTGGGATTTAATTGAGGCGATTTTTGCACACACATGACTTAGGACCCGTTTGGCCTTAGCTTCTGGAAAAATAATTTTTGCAGTATTAATTAATTTTGATTTGGAGAATTAATTTTTATTAAGGTCCATTTGGTTCAACATAAAATCGTAAAAAATAATTTTTCATGGAAAAGAATTTTCGCTGGAGAAAAGTTTTACGTTTTGTAGCGTTTGAAGTATAGGGAAAGAGAAATTAGTTTCCGTCAATATTTTTCGAGCCGAATTTTTTCATATTCGAGCTGAATTTTTCGATATTGGACAAAAATATCCTTATTCCTTTTCTTTCTCTCTCTTCTTTTTTTTCTCTTTTTTTTTTTCCTTCGCTATTTTTTTTCTCTCCGCCCCTCATCACCTCCTCCATCGTCTTCGTGGCCCGCGACGACGGTAACGAGGGCGGCGTCGCCTCCTTTTCCTCTTCTCCGCTTCCGCCTTCGCCGGCACCGAAGAAAAAAAACTCAGAGCGGGCACGGATGATGATAGAGCAAACGGAGACGATGAGGTCATGGTCGAGGAGGTGCTCGCCGGCCATGAGGATGAGAAAAAAAAACACATCCATTTCCAAAGAGCGAATAAAGATACAGAGAATAGAAAAAAAGAAGAAGAATAAAAGTAAAAAAAATAAAGAAAAAAATTTATCTCTTTAAAAGACTATTATATATGGTTACTATTATCGGAAAAGACCAAAAATTAGAGAAAAAGGAAGAAAAAGATGAATATGCACCGTTAAAATTATGTTGCACTGTTTCACAAAAAAATTGCACTGTTTAAGATAAACGTTGCATTCTTTGAAATAAAAATTACACTTTTTGAAACAAAAGTTGCACTCGTTTGACAAATATTACACTATTTTTTTAAAAAAAATTATACTGTTTCTCTTTCTCTTTCTCCTCTTCCTCCTTCTCCACGACAATGGCCTACATAGCGTTGGCGTCGAGCGGGACCGGTGCCGCCTACACTTTGTACTGCAGCGGCCAAGAGCCGTTGCGCGAGACCGCGAACGGGGCAGCGCATAGCAGCGCGACATTAAATTGATGGAAGCTGAGCGTGAAGCTGACGTCCGAGAAGCCCATGACGGCTTTTTCTTTAGGCAAAAATTGTACCATTTGGGCGAATTTTACACCATTTCTCCTCATCCTCCTCCTCTTCCTTCTTCCCCTTCGCTTCGCGTGCTAGCGGTGCACCTGGGCCGGATCGACTATGACCAGTCGGGCATGCTCGGCGTTCGGATGGCCCTCACGGTGGTGGCCGAGAACGACAACCGCGCAGCCACCGCGGGCTTCTCGGACATCAGCTTCACGCTCAGCTTCCACCAAATCAACGTCGCGCTACTATGCGCAACGCCCGATTCACAGTCCCACGCAAGTACGACGTGCAGGCGGTGCCGATCCTGCTGAGGCCGACGCCGACGCCATACAAGCCATCGCTGAGGGGAAGGAGGAAGAGAAAGAGAAACGGTGTAATTTTTTTAAAACAGTGTAATATTTGTCAAAAGAATGCAACTTTTATTTCAAAGAGTATAATTTTTATTTCAAAGAGTGCAACGTTCACCTTAAATAGCTTAATTTTTTTGTAAAACAGTGCAACATAATTTAAACGATGCGACCTTCATCTTTTTCTTCCTTTTTTTTTTTCTGATTTTTGGCCTTTTTCGATAATATTAACGATATATAATAATAGTCTTTCAAAGAGACAAATTTTTTTCTTTATTTTTTTTTTTACTTTTTATTACTTTTTTTTTACTATCCTCTGCATCTTTGTTCACTCTTTGGAGATAGGTGCGTCTTTTTTCCTCACCCTCATGGGTGGCGAGCATCTCCTCGACCATGACCTCATATTCTTCGTCTGCTCTACCCTCACCCGCGCCTGCTTTGAGTTCTCTTTTTTCAGTGCCGGCGAAGGTGGAGGCAGAGAAGAGGAAAAGGAGGTGGCGCCGCCCTCGTTACCGTCGCCGAGGGCCGCCGGTGCCGGTGGAGGAGAAGATAGAGGAAGAGGAAACATCGTCGCCCTCATTACCATCGCCGAGGGCCGCGAAGACGGTGGAGGCGATGAGGTTCAGCGAGAAAAAAATAACGAAGAAAAAAAAAAGAAGAGAGAAAACAAAAAGAGAGAAAGAAAAGGAATAAAAATATTTTCGTCCGATGACAAAAAATCCGGCTCGAATCTATAAAATTGAAAAAGGTGGTCCAGTTTGCAAAACCTTAAAACTTGTGGATTTTTTATGCAAATTGGCCCAATTTAATTTGAATTTATAATTCAAATTTAAGTTGAAAGTTAAAAATAAAGTATCAAATAATTTAGAACTAAAATTCAAGTATGAAACTTATATTAAAATTTAGGAAAAACTTCAAATACTGCACCTGTGGTTTTGCACTTTTTTATTTTAGTACCCTATAGTTTAAAGTGTATCAATTTAGTACCCCGTGATTTTATTTTTCTCTTTTCATTATTCCATTCACTATTTTTTTTTTGGTTAAATCGGTGACAAAGTAAAAACTAAAAGATACTAAAGTAAATATTCGATAAACCTAGATAGGATATCTAAAGTTTTTTTTATATATAATTTAACAAAATGTTAACGGAGGAGCTGTGAAAAAAGAAAAATGAAACCACAGGGCTTTAACTTGATGAACTTTAAATCACAAGATACTAAAGTGAGAAAGTGTAAAACTACAGGGGTGGTATTTGAAGTTTACTCTGACCTTGAAAAATTAAAATTTAAAATTTTAATCCATAATTGAAGTTCAAATATAAAATATAATTTAAAATTAAATATAAATTAATATTTAAATTTAAATAACTATTAGTTAAAAATGAAAAAAAAATTTTAATCCTTTTTGAAATCAAAATTGATTCCCACCTCCATAAGGAAAATTATTTCTGAAAATTTAATCTTTCTTTGAAAATAGAAGTCAAAATACCAATTTCTCAAATCCAACACCAACACTAGAAATCAATGATTTAAGTGCCGTAACACGGGGTCGTGCCGGAAACTTGCCAGCACGGTACGGTACGGCACGGTGCATGCCGAGCCGTGCCAATGCGTGCCGGGTCAAAAAAATTCTTGTATGCCGACACATAATAGCACGAAATATTTATTTTCTTTAGCAACAAAATATTCTAACTATTTCTTATATTTTTTTATCACATCTTTTGAACTTTATTGAGAAAATTATTTACTAATTTAATGAATAGAGGGTTTTGAGCTGTGCCACCGGTACGGGGTCTGTATCATGCCAATATCTTGTTGGCACGTGTTGGTAGCCGGATTTTCCGAACCTTGACCTGGTCAAGGATCCTCCTCGGGAAGCGCGTCGGGGCGAGGAACGGCTACGGATAGTGCCCCTCGAAGTTTGCGCCATTCGACAGATCAAGCGATTCGACTGACGAGGGATCCAGCCAGCTGGGTTCGAAAAATACTACTATCTGTTCAGTTCGGCTGGAATGAGCCGAAGGTACAGAGCATGCCGGAAACTAAGCCAGAAAAAGAGCCGAATAGTTAAAGCAATACGAGGTTTGGTCGGCTTGAAGAGCCGAAATGATTTTCTATTGATTGACTGATGGGAAGTATAAGGATGGATATATAGTTTACAACGGAGTGATACCCGTGAGGCAGACAGACTCCAGGGTTCTACTTAGCGAACTACTCTTAAAAAAAGTAGTAAAATTACAAGTAGACTACTCCTAAAAAATGCAGAAAATTGCGAGAAAATAAGGGTAGTCTTTTGTTCAAAGAGGAAAAGACCACTTTTTAGGGCGTTATTGAACTATTTATAGATCGCCCCTTGATCAGTTATTGCTCTCACATGATCGGCCACTATTTGCTAATATCCCGGACCACCTCCAGCCGATCGGAACCGCATACAACTGCTTGCGGTTGCTGTAACTTCCTTCAATTAACGCGATGATTTTTCTTTAAAACTTTTCCGGTGCCCCTGGTGCACGGCTAGATTAATGTCTTTGAAAATAATACCGGCATACAACTTGTCCGCGCCTAATTGGCTCAACAGCACGGTACGGCACGGTGGATATGACCCGTGCCGACGGGCACTTCCAACCTTACTGGAAATAAACGATTTCAATTTTCGATTTTCGTTCCGAGCCTCAAATTCTTCAAACTAACTAACAAAGCATGACCTTAAAAAAGGAAAAGAAAAAAAAAGCTAAGGGTCGAATTGTGACAATTAGGTATCATATTTGAAACGCTGGTAAAATATTAGGCACCGCCCTGTAATTTACCCAACCTTAAACCCTACCAATCGCCCATATCTGTTCCTCGTCTTCCTCCTCCGCCTCGGGCTAGGGTTTCCTCGTCGCTCGCTGTAAACCCTAGTAAACCCTAGATGCTATGATATGGAGGAGACCTGTAACTCTGTCATGGCACCGGACGCTCAAAACCCTAGCGAACCCAGTTGCTAAATCCCTCGAAAAATCTCGCCTTTCACTCTCCCCACAAATTGTCGACTCTACCCTATCGAATTGCCCCTCGGATACTATTGCTCTGAGCTTCTTCCTCTGGTGCGCGCGCCAACCGGATTACTTCCACGATCCCCGCTCCTTCGATCGGATAGTCCCCGTCGTCCGCCGCCTCACCGATCGGTTTGGATCCGTTCCAGGTATCATAGAAGAGCTGGAGAGTGTCGGGTGCCCCGTAAAGGCGCAAACTTTTATCATTTTGCTTAGGGTTTATTGGCGCGGGAATTTGTATAGCAGCGCCCTCGAGGTGTTCGATGAAATGGGTAAGTGGAATTTTGCACCCAATACCTTCGCAAGGAACATAATTCTCGACGTACTATTCAGGATCGGTGATATTGATGCAGCTTTGAAATTCTTGAGAGGTACCCAGTCCCCAAATTTCCTTACTTACAACATAGTTTTAAGCAACCTCTCGAAGTCCGGTGATTGGGTGGGAGTTTGGGAGGTTTTCAAGGCGATAGTGAAGAGTGGATTTCGCCCAAATGCTGGCACCTTTACGGTGGTTTTTGATTGTTGTAGAAAGTTAGGAAGGTTTCGAGAATTGCTACAATTGCTATCTTTTATGCTCGTATCTGGCATGCAGCTTACGTTGGCCATCTGGACAATGTTAATCGATAGTTTGTGTCAAGTTGGGCAAGTTGATTCAGCCATTAGATTGCTAGAGAAGATGGTAAAATCTGGGTTTTCGCCCAATGTTGTAACTTATACATCACTTGTAAAGGGACTGTTTCGAGCTCAAAAGCATGATAAGATTGTTGGGCTTTTGGATTCCATGTCGTCTGATGATTGCAATCCTGATGTTGTTCTTTATAATGTCATGATGGATTGCTTCTCCAAGGAGAGAAGGTATGATGATGCTATTGATGTTTTCTTTTGTTTGCGTGATAGGAATTTGAAGCCAGATGCCTACACAATATCTACATTGATGTCTATATTACGTTTATCGAGAAAAATAAGCTTGCTTCCTCAGTTAGTTCCGAGGGTGGATGTTTCTTTCGATCTTGTGCTGTGTAATTCCGTATTAAGCCTTTTATCCAAGGCTGGTTTTCCATCCCAAGCAGTAGAATTTTATGGTGATATAGTCGATAGGGGCTTCAAACCCGACTGTTATAGCTACGTTGGATTGCTGAACAGCCTTTGTCAGATTGGAAGGATTGACTATGCGATTAATGTTTATCTTGGTATTCTTATGAATAATCCCAATGTAGATCCTTATGTCCATACAGCTATTCTTGTTGGGCTCATCAAAAATGGAAAATACTACGAAGCCATTAGGCTGTTCAGAAGAGCTGTTTCTGAAAACTGCCTTCTTGATGTGGTGGCTTTTACTAATGCTATACATGGGCTATTCCGGGCTAGTATGTATAAAGAGGCTTGCGATTTGTTTGATCAATTGAAGGAGTTTGGTGTTAGTCCAAATACATGTACATATAATGTGATGCTTCGAGGCTTTTGCAAGGCTAGGGATTTAAATGCAGTTCAGCTATTGCTAAGAGATATGGAGTTGGCTGAAGTTGAGATGGATAGCATCTCGTTCAACACCATAGTAGTTCTCTTGATTAAATTGAATCGTTTTCGTTCGGCTTCTCGATTGGTCAGGAAAATGCTTGATCTGGGGATGCAGCCCAATTCAGCCACTTGTTCATTACTTTCCCGACATCGCAGCCGTATCTCTGTTAAACAAAATGGAGATTTTTGCCAACAATTTTTGTATTATTTGGAGGGTAATAATGCTATTGAAACTTCAGACTCAGATTCATCGGATGCTCTTGTTGTGTGCAGTGGGAAATAGAAAATTTTCTGCACTTTTGTTTGCAGCAAACTATGAGATCCATTAGCATTATGTTTTGAGATAGCAATTTAGATGCTCGACACTGAATGGAAACTCTAAAGCTCTGAGTTTTGCCAGTATATTGGCTTGTCCCTGCACAAGGTAAATATATGTGCATATTTATATAGTTGCTGGTTATATTACTTCTTTTCACCAATTTTAACTATCTGTGTGATTATTTATGCACCCAAAACTTCTTACTTGGTTGATCATAAATATGCATGACTATTTAAATAGTTGCTGCTTATACTGTTCGCTTGCAGCTTTATTGACCATTACACTTGCACTCTTTTGTCTGTCTATGGTTGTTATATTTTATATTTAAATACTTCTGATTAATTTCTGTTTCTTTTTTAGGTTTTTGTGGTCACCCATATTGAAGCTCCAAATGAGCAGCTTGATTCTCATTGAGGTGGATTTCCAGAATGAGATGTATTTGCTGTTGTATATAAATTGATGAGCATTTATTTGCAAATAGGAGTTAGGAAGGGACTTCTGACACACATCATGCAGGTTATTAACTTTTAAGAGTTCAAAACTCTTCTTGATTTAGAATTTCCAAAATGTTGGTCAACAAAATCATTCTATAAGTTGTATAAAGAGGCAAAATATCTGCCTATTAATAAAGAATTGACTATTCTTAATGATAATTTTCTTGTTCTCATGCTTATTTCATCTTCTAAAATGATATTCTGTATATGGGAGACAAAATGCAGATCATATGCTCATTCCTTAACTTCTCTTTTTAAAGAAAATAGAAGCAACTTCAGCTAAAGCATATAAAATGGAGTCAGTCCTCTTCTGAAGCAAGCTAATTATTGTACAGCTTGGCTGGAGGCTAAAATATCTTCCATATTGTGCTAGGTACTGACTTTATTTTAAATTTTGAGAGTTCCGATTTCTATTTTAACGTTTTAGACATTGTTGGGCTGACCTTATGTTTTAGCTCTTTAGGTTTTAGAACAATTTTATTAGTGCACTGCTACACCTTTTCCATTCTAAGCTAAAGAACTGTACATCAATATGCTTTATCTGCACTGGGACAATGTTTTGGGCCCTTTTTTGTTTTAGCATACGATTGATATGTGCGAATATGTTCCGAATTCTACTTTTGTGATGCTTTTTTTAAAGCTGACCTTAGAATTTTGGAATATGCCCTTTTGTTCCGTCTTTCGTGATGAAAAAAAGGTTAAAATTGAATCTTTTGCAGTTGGCATGGGAGCTTTTTGAATGATCCGAAGCTGAAAAGTGTGGGGGGGCATCTGCTCCATTCCTCCATTCTTGTGCTTCCTGCATTCTTGTGCCTTATCATGGATGGTATGTTTCCTCTCATTCCCAATTTGAACTTTCGAAGTACTAGGAATAAGAGAGATTTGTTCTCTCTGGGGTCCTAATATGTGAAAGAAACCAATTCTGCTATGCAGGAGAATAAGCCATAGGGACACATCAACAGAATCACATGCACGTAGAGAACGACGAATTATGGCACCCTGTATGTGAAATATCTCCAATTTTCTCCAAAATTATAAGGATTTATGGTGGTTTCCTTGATCGATTCAGGTTATGGATTTTCTCAAGTAGTGACGTGTTCCTTCCGAGTGAGGAGGATGTTATAACATTGATGGTTTGGTGGATAAAATTGGCGGCATTGCTTGCAGGTTCAACATGGTTTATGGGGCTTCTTCAGATGATTAAGTTATATTTTTTTTTCCCATGTTGGGTCAGTTCATTTCATTTCTTTCTGTCATGAGTAGCATGATTTTAGACTATCATAGCTTTTGGATTTGATAATTTTGAAATTTTTTTTGGTGTTTATTGCAGATTTCTGTGATGTGGTTGGATTTTGTGATATAGTTGCATTATCATGGACAGGAAGAGAAACTTCCATGGTATTGCAGAAAGGTAATCTTGAATACATACCTTAAAATAGGAGCCAAGTAATTCGTATTAGTAGGTTTTTTTTTACTTTCAGTAGTAGAAAATCAATGTCTTCTAAACCATTCATAATTGCAGATTTTTTTCTGTTATATTTAACTGGTGTGTTTGACCACCACTTTTCCAAATAGGCCTAAAACACAAACAACTAAGCCGCAGTTTATTGATATGGTTGGTTTTTGCATGTACAAACAAAACCCAACTGTATTGATAAAGCATAGCTTAGTTATCTCAAGTACAAATTGAAATCAACTTTTTTTTTTCATGCTTTGAAAATTTCTTAACTAAAACTCAATTGTATATTGTATAAATGTGAGTCGAAATGAACTATACAAATTATTTATTTCAATTTGGCTGTTAAATGACCACTGTTTTTTAGGAGTAGATACTGTGGGATGATCTCATGTGGATGTTGACCTCAGTTTGTACGCCAATTGATACGAAGTGCATGTGAAAACAATAAGTCCTAATGTGTGCAAATCTGAACAGGTGTGATTTTAAAAGGAGTTTGCAGATCTAAATGACTTAAGTCGTGGAGCGAGGTGCTGGAGTAGCGTTCAGTGCTTAGAAGATTTGTGGAAACGATGAGGAAGTTTAAGTTATGGGAGAAGAACTTTGCATATATATTAAGAAGGAAAGCTGCAGTAGTGTTAGAGATTGCTTTGCTGGATAAAAAGTTGGAACAGTTGGGGTTCTCTGTTGGTGAGAGGAATAGAATGGAGGAGTTAAAATTGATTGGAGGAAAATCCTTTGGGCACAGGGGGCTAAATTGAATTGGTTAGGGACCGGATATGGCAATACCAATTTTTTTGGTCCTAATTTTGCTAGTTCGAGGAGGAGATGGAATCCAATCAGTATATGATTGCAAAGGAACAGATGCAACTTTTCCTGATAATTTAAGGAACTATTTGGTCTTAGGAATAGAGAATTATGGGCTTAACTGGTCAGATTCTTGAGCCTGATTAGAGGAGATTTATCAGAGGAGGAAACTTCAGAGGCAGCGTTGCCGCCCTTCTTCTTTCAGAATTTTAGGGATGTTGTAAAGGATGATCTAATGCATATCTTCAAGGAGTTTTTTTGATGGGTCTGCAGAAAATTGGTAGCTGATTATTATGCCTTCGAAGTTTTAATTCCAGAAGGAGAAAAAGCCGATCAACCTAGTAAGTTCGGGCCTATTTGTTTGTTGAACAGTGTTCACTACTGTCTCCGTCGATTTCGGTGAAACATCAATCAGAAGAATTAATTATATAGTCGAGCGTATAAAATAGCAAGCAGGTTATTTCACTCAAAATATAACTTTGTGTGCAATTATTGACAAATACAGGAGACCATGTGATGGATTGCAACAGCATCGTTATTTAGATAGTAGAATTTCGCAATTGGAACAAAATTTAGATGATTTTGGAGTTCTCTTCCTGAAAGATAATCTTCAAAGGTTGGGATGGGACTTGGGAGATCATACTCTCTATGCCCTTTTTTTTCCCCTCATACTACTGTTAAGCTACTGGTAGAGAATCTTGGTTTTGTCCTCTTAGGTGAAAGACCATCATCCATGGCCTTCCTTTTATTATTATTAGTATTACTACTGCTGTTGTTACTACTACTACTGTTAACAGTACTATTTCTTTCCTGCTGCAGCTGCTGCTGCTGCTGCTGCTTCTGCTTCTGCTGCTGCTGCTTCTGCTTCTGCTGCTGCTGATGATGATCTTTACATTTCCCTTTCAATAAATGGGGCCTAAGCTTATTCATATCTGAGAGCTTCACTGGTTTGAGAAAGAACTCCTCTGCTCCTCCTTCCAAGCACCTGAAAAATGTATGGAGACACCCTCAACTATATGTCATTTTTGAAATGGACCCTTCAACTTTTGTTTACAATAGGAAAAAAAAATCAAGCTAAATTATAAAAAATTCCCTTATAATTTCCTCCTAACTTTTAAAAACTTACATTTTACTCTCTCAATATTTCAAATTGTTACATTTAGCCCTCCTCCATAAGGATTTCATTACTATTTCGTCTTATTTTTTTATAATTTATACTAAAAATACTCTTTAAAATAATAAAAAAAATTTAAAATTTTTTTTTCTTATGTAAGAAGTAAGGGTAATTTGATCATTTTGTTCTTCCCATTAACACCGTATCCTTCTAAAAATATTTTTAAAATTGAGGCAAAATATAGGTTTTTGAAAGCAAAGAAGTAAAGTAAAAAAGTGGGTATTTATAAAAAGGTTTTCTGTAATTTAGCCAAACAATTAAAGATTTTATCAAATTCATTGATAATTTTATCAAATATAGTAACTTTAATAAACTCTTTAGCAAATAAAATTGAACCAATTAATGATTAACAACGAATAGACACATTGAATTGGATGAAATTTTTACAGCAACTAGGTATAATGTGTGCATACACACATTAACAAGGTGTTCTCTCTTTAGTAAAGGATTTATATCTGCATTACTCTCTCATCACATCAATGAGTAAATTTTTAAAAAATATGGTGATGTAAACAATAATAATGGATGTATATTGAGATATATATATATATGACCAAGATTTTGCAGATCAGGGAACTACTACTATGACATGATTATGATTTTTTACTAGATTAGACTACCTACACATGAAATCAAAGGTAAACAACCATGCTTTGAGATATGTAAAAACTACCAAAATAATATAACTTTTTTAGAATTGATAATGACCTTGGATTTCAATCTTAACTATCTAACCATTTTCTGTCAAAAATGGTTATAGAATATTCAATCAAGTAACAAAATATTCATCTTGAGTATTCAAATTTTATGGAGAGTTTTAAATGACAGAATCAAACTTTTGAAAGTTAATATATTTACTTTCAAAATATTCAGGGTATGTGATAATCATGTCACATGCAATTTTGATGTATTAATGAGAAGGAAGGAACCTTTCTCTTTGGTTTCTTCTTTCCCAAAAAATATATCCCTTCCAAAAAGGAAATGGAAGCAGTGGCCACCAAGTGATTAATAACTTGAAATTTGAGGAAGGAGATCCCCAACACTCCTTTCAAATCAGAAATATTACTTCCTTCCACTTGTCCATGGGGAACCAATCAATGATGGACTCAAAAACATAAAAATACTAGTTAATATAAATATGTTACTAGTTAAATATTATTGGTCCTAATAGAATATTACCCTATTTTACAACTTTTTTTTTTTACGAAAAATTGCTTATATATCCCTAAAAAGTTTTAGACTTTATTATTTACCTTCCTTAAAAGGCTAATATAAAAAATATCTTTTTAATATTCTAATTTCTTTCAAATATATTTCATGAGTTAAATTCGGTTAGTAAACTATTTGGAATATAACTATTATTTCTATGAAATTATTATTTTACCCCCTTCAAAAATATTCTTACACTGTTACCAACTTTTCTTATTTGTTCTTTACGTTATGACAAAAGAAGTATTTTGATTTTTTACCCGTTCGAACATATCTTTCTATCGACACTAATTTTTCTTATTTGCCCGTAAGTTAGGGATAAAAGAGGCATTTTGGGTATTTCGTTTGTAACTTTGATAGAAATTTAACCCTCGTTTAAACTAAGATGACTTAACAGGTACTAAAAGCGGGATTATTTTTGAATAACGGAGAAATATACGAGGAATATATTTGAACAAAAAAAGAAAAGGAATATATAGGATATTTGAGGAGTGGGTATTTATCCTTTTTTTTAAATTCTACAATTGATGTGTCCTAATACAACATTACCCCCATTTAAAAACACTTCATCTCTGCATTGTTTCATTTGGCCCTCTTTTTTTTTTTTTTTTTGCTTTTCCTAAAGCTAAGAGTGATTATTTATTTTGCTCCCAAAATACAAGGTTTTATAATTTTTTTTCTTTTTGATCAAGTAGAATTAACTCTTAAGTAAATTTTCCCTACTTGTCAAATTTGCTTGTCAGATAAACAAGCCCACAAGTACTCAATTGGGATCAACATTTCCATCAAAATTTGAAGAAAAATATTTCCTTTTGAGGAGAGAAGAGAGAAAAATTCTTAATTCTATGCATTTTTAGCCTCCTTTCAACATTTAATAGCCTTGATTTCATGGAAATCCTTTCTTTCTATTCCTTTCATAAACATGTAATTGCATTGCTACAGCAACCAAGAAATAAATGTCTAGTAGGACATAAATATATTACAATTTTTTTTTAACTCCTTAACAAGTTATGCTAATTTCCAAGTTGCTTGTATGTTAATGCTAATCCTATATTCCTTGCTATAAAGCATATAAAACTATGCCCTTTGGATGTAAACCAATTTAACACAAAACAATACAAGTCCAAGGTGATGTTATTAACAAAATTGATTCTGATAATGAGAGGAAAAGTGAATCTGATTACTAATCAATCTTTGAATCTGAATAAGATTTAATAAATCTGATCTGTTACATCGATCCAAGTGTCGGTGTCCTAAAAGAGGAGTTCATTTATGTTGCTCACCTGTTGATCCTGGAAGGTACATTCTCTGAAGACATGATCACAACTGGAATGTCCTTGAGAACAGATGAGCCCTGAATTATTAAAAAAACTAACTACTATAAGCACTTTGAATGCATTGACTTAACCCAATAGTGATAGAGTTTACTTTTTTGTTCTCTGGGGAACCAAATAGTTAAAAAAAAACAAAAAAAGTACCTTAATCTTCTTCAACAAATCATACCCAGTCATTCCAGGCATACAATAATCTGTAATGATCAAATTCACCTCAATCTCCTACAAAAAAAAAATGCAAAAAAAAAAAAAATCAATAAATCACATAATGATTTAATTACCAAAATAATTATTTGCTCCAAAATTCCCTTGTAAATTGGAAAATGAGGGATTTTAAACAAACACCTGTTGATCAGGGGAAGAAGTAGAGGGTGGGTCTTTTTGTTCATCATCCTTCAATCCCAGCAACTCCAAAGCCTTGCTTCCAGAATCCACTGTGGTCACTAAAAATAAAACCAAAAAACAAAAAGCAATAATTAATCAATCCAAAAATTGGATTTTCTTTTCTTTCTAGCTTTCAGTCGAAAAGCTTAAGCTGCTACAGAATAATTTTTCAATATTTTATGCTCAATGCTTTTCTTTGTAGACGCGAACTTAAATAAAATAGAAGAAAATGTATGAACCTCACCAAAGCTGTACCCAATCTTCAAAAATTTTATTTCATTCATTTTGGTCCATTTGATGACTTTACAGTTTCAAAAAGTTGGGCACATTTGGAACATGGTAACATGAATTACACGAGGTACTCTTTCAAGTGCTATACATTTTGTTTATCTCAAAGTAAAGAAAAATGCCAGCTGCCGCACCACAAAAAGAAGATATAAATCTTACACCTCTCTATCACAGAGTTTAAAAACCTAATAATATAACCCTTTTTGGAGTTTAAAATTTACACTTTTTCTGGAATGTACAGATAGTAAGTATTATTGCTCTGAATTGAAATACTTAGCATGAAAACACTAGAGCTATGTTTTGATACTACAAGCACTAGGGAGGATGAAAAAAAATTAATACCTTGATAGGATGAGTTCTTGAGGAGCCTCTCAATGAGTTTCCTATCAACAAAACTATCATCCACAGCAAGAACATGGAACTGTGCCTCTGCATCATCATTTCCCATCCTTAAATCCTCCCCCAACACCTCCACCACCACCACCACTTTATAACAAATTGACAAGAGAAGAGGAGGAGGAAGAGGAGGAAGAGGAGGGAGATGTGTGGAGGATTAATTTGTTGTAGTAAATTGGTTTGGTTTGGTTTGGTTTGGTTCTCCTTTCCCTTTCCAATTGTATTCCTTTCAAGAAGGTGAAGGAAAGAGAAATAAATTAACCTCCCCCACCACACCCCCAATCCAACAAACCCCAAATCCCCACCACCACCACCTCCTCCTCCTCCTCCTACTGTTGGGAAAGCAAGATCTGACCAGATTTCACCCCCAAATCTCCTCCTCAAGAATCTCCTTCTTTTCTTTTTTCTTTTTTTTTTTGTTTTATTATCGACCGTTCCTAGAGCAAGTGGCAAAGGGCTTGGTGGTTGGCACCCGAGGTCTCAAGTTCGAATCCTAGTTGATTCACATTTTCAGCTAAGTTTATTTCTAAAATGAAATAAACGAAGTGGATAGCGTGCTACCTATCTCTCCAAAAAAAAATATCTGATTTTTTCCTTCTTCTGAATTGGAGACCAAGCAACTACTCTCTCTCTCTCTCTCTCTCTCTCTTCTTGTGATATAAGATCTGCTTTACAATCATATACCAGATTCTGGGAAATTAGGTAAAAAGATGTGGAGACACTCTCAACAACAACAGCTCATTTTGAAAGAGATTCAATTAACTTTTGTATAGATAAAAACTGACATGAATTACGGACCATTTTGAGTCAGCTATCCATCCCCCCTTTCCAAATTTTAATTTTACTATCCAGCCGTTTAATTTGTTTGATTTGAGTCGATCAACGGCACTTTGATTCTTTACAGATTTAATATATTTCATGTGATTCCGGTAATTATAAATTCATTAAAATAAATAATTAGCTTAAATTTTAAAGTTAAAGAGCTGTTGGTTGACTCAAATCAAAAAAATTAAAAAATTGAATAATAAAATCAAACTTTTAAGAGATCAGATAGTACATCAAATAAGTTCTCTATGTTTTTACCTTTTGTTTATTGCAATTTTAATTAGCTTAGTAGATTAAATTAGAAATTTGTAAAAAAAATACGAACGATATTACCTAGGGCTTGTTTGGCAACTCTATAATTTTGTAGTATTATAGAATATATAATTTATATTTACAAGGTAAAAACACATAAAACTTATCTGAACTATGAACTATTCTGAAACAGCTATCCAGTCTTTCAAAATTTTGATTTTACTATCCAACTTTTTTATTTATTTGATTCGAATCAGCGAATGGTACTTTGGCTTTAAAATTTAAACGTGTCATTTGTCTTAACAAGTTTAGTTAGTATATTTTAAAATATTTCATAGTTTAGATAAGTTATGTATATTTTTACCTATTTTACAAAGGGGTGTTTAGATGCTCTTTTGGAGTGTAGAAAAATAGCAAAAAATACCGACCGTCCCTAGAGCAAGTGACAAAGGGCTTGGTGGTTGGTATCTGAGATCCAAGTTCGAATCCTAATTGATTCACATTTCCAGCTAAGTTTATTTTTAAATGAAATAAAAGAAGCGGGTAGCGTGCTACCTATCTCTCAAAAAAAGAAAAATAGCAAAAAATGCTTCAGAAATACTGTAAATTTGTTGCGAAAATACAAAGAGCTCAAACCTCTGAATCTCTGAATTTATTTATAGTTATAAGGCTGAAATTTACAAAGCAAATGCAATAGTATGCACTATTACTCCAAAATAAAATTACAAGATAGAATTATAGATATAAACATGAGTTTTATATGAATAATTTAATAAAATTTATGGAGTTAAAAATAATAAATTTAAAAGATCGCTACAATAGTGAGGGGGCTTCTAGAAGTGAAAGCCTTATTTGTTATAGTAAGAATAATTATATCCAAATAAAAATCCTCACATTACATAAAATATAAGACTACTTTTTTTTTTCTAAATATTATTTTAATATAAAATTACTATACTACTCTTAATTAGGTCCTTGAGATATATCTTAAAAAGCATAATAATTATTATTATTAAAAAAAAATTCCTACCAAAAACTCACCTCTCTTGGGAGATTGAAAAATTTTGGGTTAATTGCATATAACTCCCTGTAAACATATCGAATAACAGATATATTCCTAAAATGTTCAACTTTTTATTTTTATCCTTGCAAATATTCTAATATTTTCAAAAATATCCCCCTTGTTAGGATCCGTTAGAAAAATATTGTTAACTATAAGTAAAATACTTAACCCTAGTTAGTGAATGAATTAAATTGATCTTTTTACCTCTCTTATATTATTAGATAAAATACTTTTTTGAAAGCATATTTTTATATAACTCTAACAGTTGGGACTTTCGAAGGGATATATTTGTAAGAATAAAAATGTCATTTCATTTATCTACTGTTAAAAAATAAACAGCTCTCTAACAATGGTAACAAATAAGAGCAGCAAATATGAATATCATTGGACTTTTGCCGGAATAAAAATTAAAAATTAAACTTTATAGAAATATATTTACTATTTGTTATATTTACAGAAAATTATACACAATTAACTTAAAATTTTTTATTATATTTAATTTTATTTAAAATTAAATGACTCGAATATATTCCGTCGCTCGATAAGAATAGTACGCGACGTGCCGGCGATGTCGGGGCACGCATGGCTTCCCTTACTACTTTGGGGCAGGGGTGTGTTGGGTTGGTGGCGGGGGGTGGCGGCCCACCCAATCTGGAGCAAGATTTGGGCTGACGTCACAACACCACCGTTTTCCAGTTGGCCCGACCAGACCAAATCAAATCAAATCAAATCAAATCATGTGCCGTCTTCCCTCCCGAGGAATTCTACACTGTCACACTTGCACCACGTCATCAATAACAAGCCAATCACATTCCTTCTTTTCAAACAAAAGTACAATAAAAATACTTTTTTACAATCATGATGGGACATATATTCTTAAAAGGATTAATTTGATTGGTTTGTTACGCCACGTCACTAATATACCCGTTGCATTCTAGAATTTTTCCTTCCCTCCCCTCCCCTCCTCCCAACCCCCCGTATCTTTCTTTCTTCCTTCTTCCTTCCACGCCGGGTGCGGAATTCTATGCCATTTCCTCTCTCTCGGATCTTCCCCGCAATCACAGGTTAAAATTTCGGTAGGAAACCTCTCCTCCGTAACCAATATTAGATTTATCTCTACCTATAATTTAAATTTTAAATTTGAAAATAAAAAATAAAAATAATACGCGGCAACAGATTGAGACTTCTCAACACGGTATTTATTTGGTTCGCATAAAATATAATTCTTTTTTATTATTTTTTTTTTTTTTGTATTTCACGGTAAGGTTTTAAGTATTCGTCGGCACGGACCGTATCTACCGTGCCGTATCGTACCAACAAGATACCGTCACGTTACAGATCCCATGTCGATAGCACAGCTCAAAACCCTCTATTTTAAGTTTAAAAAGTATGATAAAAGGCATAATAAATAGTTAGAATATTTTTTTGGTAAAAGAAATAAATATTTTACGCTATTATATATCGGCACATAAGAATTTTTTTGACCGGCAAGCATCGGCACGGATTGGCACGGCACGGCACACACCGTGCCGGCAAGTTTCCGACACGATCCCGTACCACGGCACTTAAATCCTTATTTCACGAAAAAATTTTTCTTTTCGTTTTTTTATGTTTTAGAAAAATATTTTTTTTTAAAAAAATAAAACCACAAGATATTAATTTGATACACTTTAAATCACATATTAGAGTAATGATATTTGAAGTTTATCTTTTTTTTAACATAGAACATGGGGGGAATTTTTTTTATAAATAAACCTATCAATTTTTATAATTATAAAAATAATTTTGTTAAAAAAATAATTATAAAAATAGACCTCTAAATGCGGTGAATGATTCACCGCATTCATAACTTCTCATTAGGAGAAAAAAAAGGGTAAAAGCGGTGAACCATTCACCGCTTTTATAGAATTATATTTATAAATAAAAATTTAACAGGTCTATTTTTAGAATAAAATTTTAGAAAAAAAATTATTGCACTAAAAAATCCACATGGGGGGTTCTAATGGAGACGCAAAATGGGAATCGTACCTCCAACCTCAAAGCTGCCACTAGTGGACTAATTATAAGTCAGAGGTTGTCTCATTAAATTTACCTTTTGCTTTTTGAAGGGGGTACCAAGCTCATGTACTATGCAAAGGAATCGCATATTTGCATGTTACCTCCTGTACCCTCCATGCAATATTTTACTTACTACGTGTAAAATATGGTTGATATATAGGAGAATAATAATTTTTAAAAAAAAAATGTAACGCATCCCACGCATTGATTTGATTTGACAAAGATACATAAAAATCAAAGGGGATTTGGATTGTTTGTGAAAGGTACCAAGAATCATATATGCATGGTTGTTTGTACTAGATTTATTGGGAATGATTCACATTTCACTTTATTTTATTTTAGGGTTTTTTTTTTTTTGCAAATAGCCTCCTTACAATATTTTTTAAAAAAATTAGCCCTATCAAAAATTTATTTACAAAAATGGTCCTGCCCCCGCCACGCAAGTGCCACGTCAGCACCACGCGGGCGGAATTGTGCCAGATGGTTAAGTTGAACACGGTGAACCATTCACCGTGTTCAATACAAAGTTTTTGTATTGAACACGGTGAATGATTCACCGTGTCCAATACAAAATAGCTAAGATCGAAATATTTATATTGGACACGATAAATCATTCACCGTGTCCAATACAAAAATCTTGTATTGAACACGGTGAATGGTTCACCGTGTTCAACTTAAATACCTAGGCCCGCCCTGCCCGCGTGGCGCTGACGTGGCGCTGGCGTGGCTGGGGCAGGGCCATTTTTGTAAATAATTTTTGGACGGGACTATTTTTGTAAATAAAATTTGTCAGGGAGCTATTTGCAAAAAAAGCCCTTTATTTTATTTAGGGAAAACTTTAAAAATCCCCCATGTGGTTTCGTAGTTTCTCACTTTGTCCCCTTGTGGTTTAAAATATATCAAATTGCGCCCCTATGGTTTCGTTTTCATCTTTTCGGTAGCTTTTTCGTTAATACTTTATTAAATTATATACAAAAAACTTCAGATTCCCATCTAGATTTATCAAATATTCACTTTAGTACCCTTTAATTTTAATTTTACACTGATTTAAGAAAAAAAATAATAAAATTGATAAGGAAAAGAGAAAAAAGAAACCACGGGGGGGCAAATTGATACATTTTAAATCACATGGGGGCAAAGTGAGAAACTCCGAAATCACAGAGGGGGTTTTTGAAGTTTTTCCTTTTATTTATTATAGGAAGGGAAAAGTTTTTTTTTTTTTCTCTTTTTAAGGTGTCTGGTTTTTCATAAGAGCAGGTAAAGTAATTTTTTTTTGGAAAAAAAAGTTTTCCATAGAAAATATTTTTTTTTGGTTTTTCGGCAGTTTGGTTTTTTTTTTAAAAAAAAAAAACTAATTTTTTTAAAAAAGTTTTTGTTTTCAAATTAGTGTTTTTGCTTTTCAAATTTCTTTTAAAAAAATAAAAAGCTATTTTTTTTTACAAAATTTGGAAAAGAAGCTTTTCAAAAGAGCTTTTTTTTTTATTTTTAACCAAATCGGTGAAATACTCAGAAAAGAATTTTTTCATAGAATACAACCAACTAATTAAGGCTTCTATGGTTTGAAGTTAAGGTTTGGTAAATGCTTGTACATATAAAATATTTAAATAATAAATTTTAATTAGTATTTTTATATTTTTATATTGGCTAAATTATATAAAACTATTCTGTCAAAATTCGATCTTTCACTTCCCGCCTGTTATTTAAAAACCTACACTTTACCTCCTCATAAAATGAAAAATATTCACAGAGAGGGTACGGTGTGAAATGTGATGACAAAATGACCGTTTTGCCCCTTATCATTTCGTCTTCTTCCTCATCTTGCTCATCCGCCATCTTGATCGGCCACGGTTCGTGTCTCGATCGGCCGCGATTCCTTTCCATTTTCTTCTCCACTTGCTCCCCTTCTCCTTCTGCACCCTCGTCACCCCTCCATTTCGGTGACAGTAGCGAGGAAATCGAGGTGGGTGTGGATGGAAACGTGGGCAAGGGCAACAAGGGCGAAGGCGAGATGGCAGAGGAGAGTGAGAGAGTGTTTGTGGGCGTGGACGGAGATGTAGGCGAGGACGAGTCGGTGAGGCGGCGAGGCGGAGGAGGGCGAGTCGGTGAGGCGGCGAGGCGGAGGAAGGCGAAGCACAGTAGAGAAGGAGGGGGATATTTTTGATATAAAAAATATTTTATAACAGAGTCCTAACGAATCACTGACGGTTGTAGGTGAAGTGAATATTTTTTATTTTAAAAGGGAGCAAAGTGTAGGTTGTTAAATGACAGAAAGGAAAAGTAAAAAATCGGATTTTGACATGAAAATTTTCTGTAATTTAGCCTTTTATATTATTTTTTTTTTATTGTACATTAAATAATATTTAATAAAATTAATATGGTACTGAAATTCACTTTTAGATAAATTTTTTTTTTAAATTGGGATATAGAGGCATAATTTTTTATAAGAGTTATAAGTAATAATTAGATTATTTTATACAGCATATGTTAAAAAAAATTAGAAAAAGAAACTACCAAAATAATTTAAATAAATCAATCAATATAAATAACAGAAAATTGGGATAGTAGAGCAGATATTTTTCTGTGCACAGGATGCATCTTATACACCATATATATTCATAGAACCCTGTTATAAAAGTTTAAACTCGGTAATTTTTTTTATTTCGATTTTTTATATAGTGTAGATCATATCTATCATATTATATTTTAATTTTACAATATAGACACGGTACAAGCAAAAAAATTTTCATAGTTGAGAGGGGAAATATGAAGCAACGAAGGAGAAACAGTTCTGTGTACCAAGTATATATAATTTTACTTATAGACCACATTCCTACCCATTATAAAATTTTAAATTTTGTAATTTTTTGCACGCATAATTTTTATATAGTTTAGATCCCATCTATTAGGTCACATTTTAATTTTACAATATTAATCATTAGAAAGTAAATTCAGTATATGTAATTTATTAGCAGGCCAGATGTCGACATTCTTTTCTTACTGTTGAAGTGGATGATGATAGAGGGATATATGTCGCTCCCAATTTCTCGCCATATTTGGTCAACTAAATTGGTCTGTGGATTTGGATTGTAATAACTTACATAGTTCGAATAAAAAATTATAACAAATTATAATTTGAGGACCGAAAGTGTCACACGCCACTTAGTTTGTGGACCAAAAGTGTGACTTAGCATTTCTCCCTAGGTTAAAAAGTACAGAGCTTACTTGAACTACGAACCATTTTGATTCAGCTACCCGACCTTTCCAAAAATTCGACTTTACTATCCAATCTTTCAATTCGTTTGATTTGAGTCAGTCGACGCCAGTCTAACTTCAAAATTCAAACTATTTTCGTACTTTAATAAATTTATAATTGTGAAATTTGCGGGAAGTATAGTGACTAAACCTGTAAAGATAAACGACGCATTCAAATTTTGAAGCCAAAGTGCCGTTGACTAGCTCAAATCAAACAAACTGAAAAATTAGATAGCAAAGAAAAGAATTTTAAAATTTTAAAAAAAATTAAACAATCGATTCAAAAATAGTTCATAATTTCAATAAGTTTATATATATCTTTGTACCTTCTAGATGGCTAATTTAGTTTTTGGCGCTCCCTGTTTGGCAGTCCTGCTGCCCTTTCGTGTGGTTGAACGAGTCAAACAGCAGTCTTCTTCGTTTTGTTGTTATGCTGGCGTCTCTTTCCATTTTAGAATCTAAATATTTCTAATTTTTGAACAAATTAAAAAAAGGGTATGAACATAGACACTGTTTTCACATTTAAGCATTGCCCCAATACCCGTACAGCACCAATAAAGGAGACTTAACAGGACGCATTATTAATAGTACTGTACGGATTTTAAAGATGTCCGAGTAAGCGCAGATGTTTCTGTGCTTTTAAAAGCGTAGGAGCTCAACTCTATCCTGATTATTATCCAGCATTACAAATTATTCTTACGAAGTTTTTAAAATTGAAAATTGATTTATGTAAAGTTTTAGTTGTTAAATAATGATAAATTCGTATAAAATTTATCTGAATTATGGATTATTTTGAGTTGATTATCAAACTTTTCAAAGTTTTGATTTCACTATCCAAACTTTCATTTGTTTGATTTGAATCAGTCAACTGCATATTGACTTCAAAATTCGCAACTGTAGATTCATTAAAATAAGTATTTAAATTTTAAAGTCAATGTGCTGTTGACTAATTTAAATCAAACAAATTAATAGACTGGATAGTAAAAATAAAATTTTGAAAGATTAATTAGTCGATTCAAAATGATTAACATAAGTCGTGTAAGTTCTATATGTTTTCACCCTAAATAATATATCCCTCTAAAATTCTAAAATATGCAAATTTATTCCTCCAAATGTCATGCGTTTAGTTGATATATAGTTTACTTTCACCATTTGGACCATTTAGACTTTGTAAAAAAATACTATTCTTTTTCTAAAAATGTTTAAAAGATTTATAATTGTGGCGTAATATGTCATGCTTTTTGGCATAAGTTTGGCATACTTTCTAAAAAGGGTAAACTTCAAATACCACCCTGTGGTTTCTCAATTTCTCATTTTAGTGCCCTGTGATTTAAAGTATATCAATTTAGTGCCTTGTGGTTTCATTTTTATCTTTTCGCCAGTTTTTCCGTTAATATTTCGTTAAATTATATATAAAAAACTTCAAATATCCCACCTAGGTTTATCGAATATTCATTTTAGTACCCTTTAGTTTTAACTTTATCACTAATTTAATAAAAAAAATTAATAGAATAGATAATAAAAAGATAAAAAATGAAACCACAAGACACTAAATTGATACACTTTAAACCACGGGGTACTGAAGTGAAAAAGTGTGAAACCACAGGGATGGTATTTGAAGTTTTTCCTTTTAAAAATTGTCATGGCTTTTAGTGTAATATATTTAATATAATTAATATTTAAAACTTTATTAAAAAAGATCAAAGTATTGCATCTTTGATAGAATATTGCACTATTAGATAGTATATTGCATAATTGCAGCATATGTTGCAAAATTTGAAAATGGTGTTGCATAATTTTGAAATCTAAAATCTTAACAGAATCTAGCATTAAATAGATCTTATCTTTCTTAAAAAGCACAACTGACTAGTTATAATTCTATGTGTAATTGGGTTGTATCTGCAAAAACATAAAAAAGTGGCTTATTTTTATAAAAATGCAAAAACAGTAGATTTTTAATGCAAAAATGCCAAATGTATATGTAGTCACATATTTTTTTAGGGTAAACTCCAATTTGCCCTTGTAGTTTAGACCATTTTCGTTCTCTCATTCTATAATTCAAAAGTTACACTGAACTATCATATATTTTAGCATATTTTTACTTTGCCGCTCCGTGGTTTGAAGGTTATATTTAACTATTTTGTACTTTTTAAGAAATTTATTTTGTTACCATATTGGATGGTGAATTTTTTTTAGTAAAATAAGAATAAAATCATGTGATAGTTAAGTACAACTTTTTTGAACTATAAGGTGGCAAAATAAAATTGAGCTAAACTATATGGGTGCAAATTGAAGTTTACTCTTTTTTTTTTGTTTTGAAAAATACAGATTTCAAATCAAATTTTAATTTACTGTATATTTTTAAGTTTTTTTTTAGAAATCGAGCTTAAAACTGAATCTGAATCAGAACATCATATTTTAATATTTAAAAAATATGATACAAATATACAAAACTTATATAACTATGAACCATTTTAGATCTCTACTTAACCTTTCAAAATTTTGATTCTTATTACCTACTATGTCAATTTGTTTGATTTTTTTGACTTCAAAATTTTCACTAATTACTCACTTTAATAAATTTATAGTTGCAAAAATTATATGAAATATGCTAACAAAATCTATAAAGATAAACAACACATTTAAATTTTGAAGTCAAAGTGCCGTTGACGAACTACAATCAACTTACAAAACTAGATAGTAAAAAAGATTGAATAACCAAATTGAAATAGTTCATAATTCAGATAAGTTTTATATATTTTCATCATAAATACATTAATAAAATAATTGCCAAATATTTGTCTTTGGATGAAGGAGTATAAAAATTCACATCAGCTTTCACAGGAGGGTCCTAATTTGGGATTTCCGAACTACTAATCCTAGAGTTTTTTAATTATAAAAATAATTATTTTAAATTTTTATTTGTAAAACTAGACTTAAGCAATGAATTAATTCACCGCTTTCTAAAAGTCAAACTTACATCTATCTATTATCTATTACTTCTATTACTATATACGAAAGTGCGTGGGATAGTTTTCTTTTATTGACCTGTGTCCAGTTCTACTATTCGGTACACCCGGTGCACCGTAAACCATTGATTGTAGACATATGAATGATCTATAAAAAAATCTTTGGTGCATCTGGTCTATTCTTTCTTCTACATTAAAGGAGGGTTTGGGGGATTACACCTATCCCCCAAAACCCTGCTCTCCTCTCTCTCCTTGCATATATATATATATAAAGAGAGAGAGAGAGAGAGAGAGAGAGAGAGAGAGCTAGCTCAATTATATATGAGTCCGGCTGTGGTGCTTGTAAATTTTTTACCGATAGATCTACGTCTTTGATCATTTTTAATCGTTAGATCCCAGATTGTGGTCACTTCATCCAGCCTATCCCCCAGCAGGGTGTTCTCCAAGTTCATCACCATTAGAAATCTGGAGAACACACACCGAGCCAATAAGTGGTCGACCGTTTCCTCTTCAGTCCTGCACAGCACGCATGTAGTATTTCCAGTCCAGCCTCTCTTAAGTAGCTTGTCAGCAGTTAGAGGCCGCTTCTTAAGGATGATCCAGCTAAACACTTTACTTTTAGTGGAACTCGGATTCGCCAGATTTTGCTGCTTCGGCCATCCCTTAGACCCCCGTCATTCAACATCGAGTAGACGGATTTCATTATGAACCTCCTGTCAGGGTTCTATTGCCAGTTCACACTATCTGGTCAGTCCTCAAGTTTGAAGTTGGATAAACAATCCCTGAGTGCTAGATAGCAAGGAGTCGGCCCGTGTCCAGTAAGGGTAACCTCGCCACCAATCTTGCTCTAGTCCCACCTGTGGGTGGTCAAACAGTCACTGATTTTGTAGCTTTTGCAATGCGAGATGAAGTAGATTTCGGGGAAGGCCGATTGCAGCATCTTTTCTCCACACCAACGGTCGGACCAAAAATCAATGGAATCGTCATATCCCAGATTGTGAATGAACCCCTACTTGAATATTTCATTAAGTCTATGGACAACTTTCCACTAATAGAAACTGGGCCGGAAGGATCTGCCCTCCTTAAGTGGTCTTCTTCTGCGATAGTACAAGTCGTGTATTAGTTTATTCCACTGTAGATGTGGCTCCGAGAAGAATTTCCACCACCATTTGGTCAATAGTGCGTGATTCATCGTGTCTAAATCCAAGACACCGAGTCCCCCCTCTTTTTTACTCTTGCAAACGTTCTTCCAAGCGACTAGGCATCCTTACCGGGTGCATTGCTTCCTCCATTCCAGAAGAAGTCTCTACGTAGGGCCTCAATTTGCGCAATTACCCATTTGGGCGCCTTGAACATTGATAAAAAATAAAGGGGGAGGTTAGTTAGAACCGCGTTCACTAGGATAAGCCTACCACCTCTAGAAAGAAGTTTCGCTTGCCATCCGTCAATTTTACGTTGGATATTCCGGATGATGCCCATCCAGTCCTCCTTAGAGGAGGGACGGTTAACTAAAGGCAAGCCTAGGTACTTGGTCAGCAGGTTTCCAACTTTACAGTTGAGTATAGTCACAAGTTTAGACGCTTTCCCTTCCACCTGCCCAGTAGTATAGTTCAGACTTCTCCCTATTAATTTTCAACCCTGAGGCCCATTCGAAGAGTTGCCACAAGAACTTAAGGTTTCACATATACTTTTTCTTAGCCTCACAGAAGAAGAACGTGTCATCCACATATTGAATAAAGGAGATTTTGGTCTCCTCTAAAGGTCCGAGTCCTTTAATGAGGTTGTTGGAGGTGGCCTTATACGTCATCCAGGCAAGGCATTCCGCCACTAGAAGAAAGAGAAACGGAGAGAGCGTATCACCCTGTCTGATCCCCCTTTTCGTCTTTATCCAATTGGTTGCGTCACCATTCACCAAAATAGCTACCTTGGCGAAGCAAACACAAAGCTTGATCCAACTACATCACCTTTCATCAAAGCCCCACCATTCTAACACCATAAATAGGAACGGCCAGTTGATCCTGTCGTAAGCCTTTTCAAAATCCAGTTTAATACCTACGCCCTCTAAACCTAATTTATTGCCCCATCCCATAAGCTCGTAAGTTGCAGCAAAAGCATCGGTGATATCCTTTAGAAAGGTTGATTGGGAGGGCCCTATCAGATCGCGCATTACTAGCTCGAGGCGGTTGGTCAAAACCCTTGATAGAATCTTCTGTATCCCATTCAATAAACTAATAGGTCGGAAGTCAGTCGCTCACCTGGCCCCTTCCCTCTTAGAGACTAAATAGATAAAAGTATAGTTAAAGGGACCAGTGTCTAATTTTCCCTCAAACATTTATTGGAAGATACTCACAACATCCTCCTTCAGGGTCTCCCAGAATGTTTGATAGAAGCTCAACAGGAACCCGTCAGGACCCGGCGCCTTATCCCTCCCGAGTTGGAAAATCGCTGTTTTGATTTTCTCCAAACTGAAAGGTCTAGTGAGATAGGCGAGGTTGGAGTCCGAAACCCGATTCGAACAATCCACTCCAGTCCCCCAAGGCCGACGATGCTAAGTCGTCCAATGTGAAAAGCTTCTTGAAGTATCGAAAGTATTGCTTTTTATCCTCCTCCGTTCGATATACTTGGCCTTCCTCTTCAATCATACTGATCCCGTTCACTTTTCTCCTTCCATTGGCTATGGCGTGGAAGAATTTAGTGTTTCCGTCACTTTCTCTTAGCCAATGTTGCTTGGCCCAAGTTCTCCAAAGGGATTCTTCATCTTTCAACATAGAATTTAATTTATTTTTAAGTTCCACCCTTTTAGCAATCCGTTCTGGATTTAGTTCTCGAAGTTCTTCCTCTCTATCAATGTCATGTATATCTCCTTTTAAATTAAGTTTTTTCGCTTTTACACTATGAAACTGAGACGCACACCACTCTTTAATTCTTGTTCTACAATGTCTCAGTTTGGCCGTGAACATGAGAGCTGCCGACTTCATGTGTTTGCCCTCTTTCCACCAGCCCGGTAGCTTGGTTAAGAAGTCCTCATGGTTAAGCCAAGCGTCCTTAAAGTGAAAGACCTTTTTCTTCGCGACAGTTCTCTCTACTGATAAAAGGATAGGACAATGGTCCGAAATGACTTTAGGAAGGGCTTCGACCTTTGAGAGAGGGAATTCCTGTTCCTACTCCGTCGAAATGAGAAATCTGTCCAGTTTAGCCAGAATCGGGTTCCGCTGCATGTTGGACCAAGTGTAGGATTGGTTCGCCATCGGTAGCTCAATCAACGCCAGCTCATTTATAAGGTCGTTAAAAAGGTTCATCACTCGATGGCTCCACATCTTCCCCCTTAGCTCGTCTTGACTCCTAGTATTGTTAAAGTTGCCACACACAGCCCATAGACCCTTGCAGCACTCCTTCAAATGTGCCACCTCTGCGAAGAAATCCTCCTTACTGTCCTAAGAAGCTGGGTCGTATACATTTGTGACGAAAAATTTTGTCCTACTTTTGTCATAAAACAGTAGTACATTGATAGAATAATTGCGCACGATAACTTCATGACAAGAGAAAATGCGGGAGCTCCAACACGTAATCAACCCCCCCCCCCCCGATGCACCGTTGGATTCAGCGAAAACACATTTGTCCAGAAAAGAGCCAGCGAAGCTACGAAGGAAAGACCTCGAGATATGATTTACTTTCGATTCCTGGAGACACACTATCACATTACTTAAACTAGCGATCACATCCCTAACAACAAGACGCTTAGAAGGGTCATTAAGCCCTCAAACATTCCAGCTACAAACTTTAAACACCAAGCAACAATAGACACCCCCTACCAAAAACTTCCCAAAAAGGTCTATTGTTCAAAACCCACTCCCCGCCGCTCACTGCTGCTTCACAAACTCGACGACTTTCTTCGCCTCGTCGCCTCCCAGCCTCACTCAACAGCGTCGGCTCTTAGTGATGACTTTCTTTAAGCTAGCCTGAGTTGCGGAGCTACCCCCCCCTTCGCGCAGCCTCACCTTCCTAGCCATAGCTTTGAGGATGATTGGTGACGAGTTTGCCGATGTGATACTCTCGCTGACTCGGAAAGGAGCTGGGTTGAGAGCTGCTACAGGAGGCTTCGACTCCGCCACTGTCGGCACATCCTGGATCCCTCTACCAGCCCCTTTCATCTGTCTGAGGCCTGAGTCCAGCTCCTGGGGAGTGCCAAGTTCGAGACACTGGGTTGGTTGATACCCACTATCCTCAGAATCCATGCCATTCCTATTTTCTCCAATTGCGAGCGATAATTCTCCGCCCCACTGCTCCCCTGGGTCATCTCTATGTACTTCAGTTAGTCCACGTAGGTCAACGAAAGCCACTTGCTGAATTAATGCACTTGATGTCACTCCACGCGCCACCAGCTGGCCGCATGGGCCGAGCTCGAGGTACCAGTCTGGGGCTCATCCCAGATAATTCACACTCTGCCCATACACGCAAACCGGAGGCACTTCCCTAGCACCCAGCTTCACGTGGCCCCCACCACCCATCATTAAAGACCTAGACAGCCTTTCACCCAAAATGAGGGTTACTCCCAAGGGTTGACCCAGCCCTGGCTTCAGCTTGGAACACATCCTCATTTTGGTTAAGCCCTCTACCCTATGCAGCCTCTCTGTCATAAAGGAGGGGTTTTTTCTAAGCAGAGTAAAGGAAAAGAGCTTCTCCAGGTCTCCCTCCCTGCGCCATTCCAGAAGGGTGCTAGTCTTCGGGTTCACCGTCGCCTGAAGAAGCTTCAGCCTCGGTTGCCTCGTTGCCCGTTGTCTAATCTCAGTAATCCCACCCTCGGGATTCGACACACATACGCCTCGCTGACCATACACCGGCCTTCGGAGGGCTCTTCCTCCACGGTTCTCACCGGTTGACGGTGCTCGCTGCCCTATCGTGTTCCAAGGAGGGCGCTTTGACAGCCTCGCCAATCCAGCCAGGCTTCTCCTTTCTCTTCTCATCAATCGCTGAACAGGTGCTTACCGAGCTCCTCGGGTGAGCGACCCCTCGGAGTGCACCTTGTCAAGCTCACCTGCTTCATCGCCCATATCTTCATCCATATTTTCCTCCTGTCGATCTGCCAATGGGTCGACCCTACGCCCATCGGGTTGGTTGTCCCCGTTTGCTGGTTCGTTCTGTGGCAGTGCTGGAGGGTGTCGGCCTGCAACATCCACGACTCTTTCCCAATCCTCCAAATGTATCATAACAGAGAAGAGTTCCTCCCCTAATACTACGGTGAGATTCTGTGGGATGTCAGTTATGGAGTCGAGGGTGATTTGGCATCGGAATGCACGGAGGTCCGTCATCACCTTGGTGGTCTCATCCGCCATAACAAATTATCCGAAGCCACTCACCATGGCTGCCACCCTTGCCACCATCCAACACTCGAATGGCAAATTGATCAAGCGGATCCAAGCACGGAGTGATGCTTGGTGTGGACGTGCGTTCCTGTATTGTCCGCAGGGGAAGCAGCGGATCCAAAATCCGTCAAGTGTGAGCACTTCCCTCCTCACGAGAACTTCAGCCGAGACCCATTCCGGCAAAAATATTGCGTAGTCCCTTTCGCGATATCTTGCGACTACGAAGTCTTCAGTGTATCCCCTAGAGCGTCGCGCCAGCGCACTTTTAATGGTAGTGATGGGGTTGCGGCCTAGCTCCGCCGGACGAATCACGTCAGCTAGGATTGCGTTGCGGCGCAACTCTCCTCTTCATAAGAACTCCTCAGTATACAGTACATATACCTTCGAAGTCGGCTCGCGATCGCGGTAGCGGAGAACTCTGTTCATCTTGTCTTCGAGCCGCTAAACCTCCTCCTTGCACCTGAAAGCTCGGTGGCCGAATTTGCGGCACCGCAGACACCTAACTGGATCTCGGCACTCGGCAGCCTTGTGGTCCAAGGCTAAGCACTTCCCTTGGTGTTCCGGTACGCTAGCCTCCAATGGCTTCGGGTCACTGATCTAAGGCTAAGGTATGAGTTGCGTTGAAGTGTTTGGTGGGATGTCTTTCTCAGTAGCACCTCCTTATAAGTCCCCGCTAATGGGACTTAGGGTTTAAAGCTCTCGTCTTCTGATTTGTTGGAGCTCACCCACCTGGATTCGCTGACTAGCTCCCTCGTCTTAGCTCCTGGATCTTCAGCATTAACATCATTGATCATCTCCCTCGCCTTACCTCTTGGGGCTTCAGCATTTACTCCGTCCTTCTGTTCACCTTTGTAGGCCTTTCCACACCCAGCTTTGGACGCTTCCTCTTCATAAGTGTCGCATTTGATGTTTTTTAGCTGTCCACCAACCTCGTCCGCCCATGCTACTCTTTCACCATCCTCTTTCTCCTCCCTCGCTCCTACGCCTGTCAAAACTCATGCTGTTGCTTCCTGATCCTCACACTAATTTATTATTTGAGCTTCCCATTGAGGAGCCTTATTAGATTGAAATTGTTCTTTAAACCCGTACCGGTGAAGGTACCTACACATTGCTGCGAGTTGATTTTATAGAAGCAAATAAATATGTATGTAACAACTAACGAAAACGATATCATAACCAATTCTGGTATATCCATTTTAAGATGGTGAAATGGTTAACAGTCACTACTTAATTCTCAGAAAGCAATAGTAAATTCATTATTCATATGAAGCAGAGAGTCTAATGTGAATTGGAAAAAAAAAAATTTATCATCATAGGCAAAATTCTTATTTCAAGTTTAGGGTCATAACTCTGGTGTAGTTTGTCGAGTAATTGCTATAGCAAAATTTAGATTGAGGAGAAATACATGAAAACAGAGAGATAATAAAAGATAAAAGAAGGCAGGGCTACATAGACAGACATTATTTCCAAAAAAAAAAAAAGGCAAAAATGTAAGGAACTTTCTAAACTATGGACTATTTGGATTTGACTACTCAACTTTTTAAAATTTTAATTTTACTATCTAATTTTTCAATTTGTTTAATTTAAGTTGGTCAACGGCACGTTGACTTTAAAATTTGAATACATCCTTTATTTTTATAGATTTAATTTGTATATTTTACAATGTTATGCCACGTTATATATAATCGGCAAGGGGTTGTTCAGTCCCTCCAAAGCTTGTGACAAAATTTTACAAGGAAAAAATTTACCACAACTTTTTCAATTTTCCACCCGATTGGTTTTCTGTAAACTTTTTTTTTTTTTTCCAAATTTCACGAAAAATTAATACTTTTGTTTTCCTAAAAAAATATCCGAAAAACCAAAACACTACTCTTCCATGAAATCTTTTCAAAAAAATCAATTTTCCTTGAAACCAAACAGCAGAAAACTGAAAAAGAAGTTTTCCAGGAAAAAAGATTTTTCTGAGGAACCAAACAGCCCCTAAAGTTTTGAGTAGAGTAGCAATGGAACCTTTCACAACAAGCCCCCTTAAGCCATCTAAGACAAAAAGATTACTGCTGCGCGGATAAGTAATTAATACAAAGCATGGCTAAAGAAAAAGAATCTCACAAATATATTATATAAATTATGAGTCTTTTACAAACCACTAATGGTACGGCATCTTGTGCAACATAACAAAAATTAATCTTTTTACTACCGGCGTAGTCGCCAAACAAGTCAAAAATTTTCCCTTAACAAGCAAGCTAACAGAAGAGAATCAATCAAACTATTTAAAAAAAAAATGACAGCAAACAGGAAGGGAAAAAAGGAAAAGAATCGCCAGCACGAGTTGTTGTTCCTTCCAGGGCCTGCTGTATAAATGTCATTGAGACCATATGTTCCGCCGCATAAAAGGTTATAGTTGTACCGTTACAGGAGACGACAAAAAGCGACCGAATACGCCTATCTCACGATGGAAAATGTTGTTCCGGCCATTTGGGATAAGCGCGCTTGTACAAGCTCATACACACGGTATCGTGCTGCTGGATAGCGCTGTTGAAGACGCACTTCATCGCCCCTAACAAATCAAAAAAGGAAAAAAAATTTTAATGACCATTCAAAAGTATATCTGATTTTCCTAAAACGTACTTGGCTTAAATTCCGATTTGTCATGCCGTGACACGACTAACACTTTTTTAGAGCTTTCAGTACAACTATATGCAGATCCCCTCAACCATATTCTATTTTCAGATCGCCCCTCATCTCTTGTTCTTTTTATGAACACCCCTCAACTTACTTGGGGATTTCATCATATCTTAAACGGCGAATCGCAGATCACTTTAGAACTTAACAGCTAAACCCTCTTTTGAGTAGCAGAACTGCATATTTCTGTTGACAGTTACAGGCCAAATCTAACAAAGAAGTTGGTTTTGCTAGATCCCCTAATTCAACTAACAAAAATAACTCACACCAAACAGTTAATAAGGGCATCAAGAAAGAAGTATATTAAGCTAAAGGATTTATTTTGGAGGCAGCCTGTCATTGAAGGGGTCTCCATATAATTTTATGTTTTCTTTTTGGGTACATTACACTTTTGGTCCTCAAACTATGAGGGTGACACTCTAGTCCTTGAACTTTAGTTCGTAGCAATTTCTGGCTCAAATTATGAGGCGCGCGACACTTCAGTCCTCGAACTTTAATTAGTTGCAATTTTTTGCTCGGACTATAAGGCATGTGATACTTTAGTTCTCGAACTTTCTAAATTGTTGCAATCAAATTTCACAATTCAATTTTTTTTTAGCAAGTATTGATGAATTTCTAATATCAAAGTAATGTAATTTTAATTATTGTTGCATCATCAAGTAGGATATTATTACAATTTAGAAAGTTCCGAGTCAGAAATTGCAAATAATTGAAGTTTGAGGACTAAATTGTCACACGCCTCATAGTTCGAGCCAAAAATTGCAACAATTAAAGATTTGATGACTGAAGTGTCACGCACCCATAGTTTGAGAACCAAAAATGTAATTTACCCTTCCTTTTTCATGAAAAGTTGCCAATTTAAGATTTCGAAACTAAGCTCATTTAAAGGGAACCAAATTAAGCCAAGAGGCAAAAGAGCTAAGCAGAGATACCACCTTTATCACGCATGCAATCTCATTAAAATAACAGAAAGACAGAAGGCACAGCGTACCATGAGTTCCGACAGGTTCTTTTACTCTTCCATGTCGGCCGTGCTTTGTCCACACATCTACTGGCTGCAAACATGAGCATGTGTTGGAATATTTCAATCTGAGGTACCAATTAATTGTACAAAGTATAATCAACATGAAATACAGGTATTCAACTTGCCTTGAACCACCTAACATCCTCTGGATGATGGAACATATATCGCACGATTGCTTTTGATTTCGACACTCTTTGTGGATAACTGCGGTGCAAGTAACATTTCAATTCCATGAAAGTCAGACTAAGAAAATATTTAGATGCATGACTTAAAAGTGATTATTCTTAACACTACGAGAGGGAAAGGAGACATATATATAGTGACAAAACCATGATAATGACAGTTTGGGAAAATCTTAAAAGCATCTACCATCATAATTATTAAATGTTACTTAATAGGAAAATTAATTCTTTTCAAAATTCACCAGAATCACTAGTCTTCGTAAAGTTCCATAATTGTTAAATAAGCTCAGAAAGGACGCTTCACCCATAGAATTGGCAACTTCAAGGAGCTGAAACAGGAAAGCTTTCTGACCTTGTTAATGTGTGAAACTGGGTTGTATTAATTTTTTTAAAAAAAAAAAGAACTGAAAAACTTGTTTGCCTATATAGCTGATCAACCCCATGATTCCATGTATCAAACCCATAATTTAAATTAGTATTTCAAACAGTTACTCAAAAGTGCATGATACGAAAGTGCAATCCATAGCCTACATAAATTTATCAGAAACACATGGCATTGTGAAAGTGTACAAAAAAACTGACATGACAGAAATCATACCCAGTCAAAATGATTTTCTTGAGAATAATTCTGTCCGGGTCCACACTTTTCAATGAACCAACAGCAGCAACGGCTGGTGGCGCTCCTTCCATATTTTTCAAGACAATCAGAGGAAGGGGAGGATAGCAAATTGGGCCATAAATAGAAGCTACCGAAAAGCGTCCTGCATGTAGAAATCTCTCCATCTTATGCTTATCGCAGTTTATGTTATCAGAGGAAAATAATGGCCTGCCATAAGAAAAGTTAAAGAAGATTCTTCAGCGGGGAACTGGAAAACAAGAACAAAAACTAGTTGATAGATCATGCAGCTAGTCTAGAGATCTAGGAGTACAACGAAATAAAATATGCATATTACCTTGCTGTAAACTGGCGGAAACCAACATGAAAAGTGAACACTTCTTTCGATTTGATGGGAGCATCATATGAGTCATTCTTCTTTACGCTGAAAAAGATACAATATTGTAGTTCTGATGAGTACGGATTGTCTGGTGTAATTCTACTGAAAAAATATATATCTTCTAGTACAATGAAAAGACAAACTAAATGCAGCAGTTAACTACCAGTTAACCGTATCACACAAACAAAATATGGCATAGTAACATTGAGAACGGTGAAAATTTTCAGTGTTTCTATTTAAGAAAGCCAGGAAAATAACTTGACTTAAACAGAATTTCCATTATTTAATATTTGGTTCGGTCTTTGAGATTTCATGGTGTACAGTAATCAAAAATCACATATAGGGTTCAATGTCGGCATGACCCGCTTAACATCTTGAGTTTTCCACTATAGACCTCATGATAGTATTTGAAGACATTGGAAGACATAGGTTACTTATGTCATTTAGTAAGGCCTCGTCAGGGTATGTGTTCTCCAACTGCAATAATTTTGCTGCTCAAAAGCGGCCCTGTCACAAGCTATTTCTCAAGTAATAATTACTAAAAATCATATAGCATATCTCTATTATATTGCACGCCTTTCTGAACTTGCATCTTTCTACTGGATGTCAAAATAACTAAATGACTGATTGCTATCGATCTACAAAGCATGAAACCAATTGATCTACAGATAAACTATCTTTCATGGGTATTCTTCAATATTAAGTTACCAAATCCAAAAACAGAAAGGCCGAAAACAAAACCTCTACATAAAACGAAAAATAAACTATCAGCTAGTGTGCCGAAAATATCACTTAATTACACATTAAATTCTTGTCCATAAAATAATGCTAATAATAATACAAGAAGTTGTTCACAAGATTGTTTAATAGAAAAACTGGGTAAGTGAATACCTGAAATGAAGAACAGACATCTTTGACTCATGTTGAAGAAGACCACAAGCTACCACCGGTAATCTTTTCGATAGATGGCATGCTGTGGAAGCAGCTTCAACAGGAACATGCTTTACATGGAGCCTTACAAACGATCCAACTTGCGCACAATCGTTCGTAGTTCCTCGATCTAACTGTTGAACTTTAACAAAGGCATGCTTTTGTGTTCGTGAAAAATTATCAAAAGCAAAAATTCTTGCATATTCGGGTGGCAAAGATTCCTACAAATTGATTAAAACAAAAGAATAAGATAACTTTACATGAAGAAATTATAATAAGTCTCATGCAATTAAAGTTGTGTTACTTCCAAGTATACTCACTTTAGGATCCCATGAGGATGTTCTAAAGGACTTTAACCCTCGATACTTCGCAAAACGTTTTCTAGCTGGAGTATCTATTGGGGTATCTACTTCATCCGGAAATTCTGCAAACACAAAAGAGGTGTTTAAATAGCAAACCATCAATTAAATTCTAATATCTGGATACAAGCAAAGCAACAATACCACTATACATTTAAAACTAATAAGCAAAGACCTTACCCTCAACAAAGGCAACTAATGTTCCACCCTCATAACAAATACATGAACAAGAATACTACAGTAATTGTTTTAATGTTTATCGTGCAGTAAAATAAGGAAAAAACCTTGGTAATCAAAATAAGAAGAATAGTAAAGCAAATTTTACAGCAAGATACCCAAACATAAAGTAGCATATAAACATGAAATTATTGTGATATTATTTGTTGATTACAAATTGGTAGATGAATTAAAATAGGGATTATACAGCCTTAGAGATCTGTAGTATATACTACCATCCAAGTGAAGAGTCGTAATTATTATCTTGAAAGATTTCTATTGTTTATTTGTATCTTGTAGAACGAGTTTTTAAAATTTTTTCTGTTGATGATTGAACTCTGAGCTCTGTTCAGATAAAGTCATAACTCAAATCCTATGTATAAATTTGGATCACATAAACCAAGAAATATTAGGAACTGCATGTTAGTCGAACAAAGTAGCAAAAACACTTTCAAAATAGTTTCCTTAACACTGCGCACTGCACTACTTTTTACTATTAAAAAGAGAAGTAAAAAAAAAAAGCATTTCCATAAAGATCAAATGCAAACCTTGATCTTCGGCATTTGCGTCCTTGATCCTTCTTATCTCAGCCTCAATCTGCTCCTTGGTCAAATTCTCGTCATCCTGCAAAGTTTCCATCTTTTGAGATTTTGTAACAACAAAATAACAATGACACAACATTATTCCAAACAAAAAAGAAAGAGGAACCAATAAGATGGACATACGTTAGACATTTAAATTGGTTGAAAAGATATTAAACAAAATTAGCAATTCTTGTAACTCGACAAGCAGGAAGTAACATTAACATTTCAGCAAATAATGACTTGAAAGCCAACAATCCTACACAGAACTACGATAACCCCCAATTAGCCATGAAAACTTGCTTGTGTAGACTTCATGTAAGTGACTCTCACTATCAACAAAAATAATTCAGCCATCTGTGCTTCAATTACATAGAAGCTCTTTAAAAAAGACATAAAGCTGATCCAAATTGTTTATACTAATCTCAAGAATAAAACAAGAACAAAATAACAAAGATAGGACAATTAACATTACTTATGCAAGATATTAGAAATTCATAAACAAATGAAACTCACAGCCATCTCAGTATCAGCCTCTGTTTCCTCTTCGAAGTTCTCAAGAAGTTGAGGAATTTCATCAGTATCTGAATAGTCAGCTCCTTCCTCCACCAATCGGTCTTTGTGCTCATCTAATACCATTCCATCACCTTCCTCCTCACTGCTACCAGAATCCTCATTGTCTGAATCATCAAGAATCCAGGCAGCCTAAAACACAAGGGAGAAGTAATTTAGTTTTTCATTGCAGGTTCATGTAGTTAGGTACTCCTAGGAGATACAATACCAAAAAATGGTAAAATATAACTGTTCAAGAAACCTGGTAATCTGAAGTTCCTTTAGGCAGTTTCTTCCTTATCAGCTTTTTCTGTTTGTTACTTGCATCAGCTTCAGCCATCTCTGACTCAGTTGGCCATGTCTAATTGAGAATAAACAGCACATTAACCATAGAAATGCAAAGAGAACAGAATTAAAAAACGAATCAACTAAAATTACAAGATCCTGGATGCTTAATTTAGGTAGCATCAAGTTTTAATTTCCTAATAATATAACAGTGACTTAGGGTATGTAAAAGGTGCGCATGAATATTAGACAGAATAAACCACTATGAAGACCCCTACTCATTTAAAAGTAAAAAAAGAAAAGGTATATTGGGGCCATGTTTTGAATGAGCTTAATTAAAAGGCAAGCTATCAATGGTGCTCAAACAGGATCTGGTTTGGGTCAGTTTAGAGGCAAACTGTCTAGGCTAAGCCCAGCACGTAGAATAGATTTAGATGTTGCGCTGAGCCCTGGCCTGAAATTCAAAAAAAAAAAACCTAAAGGCTGGTCACAACTCAAGCCAGGATGTTGTATATGATGAAGCCCAATTCTGGAGCTGGAGCTCACTAAATTGACATGAGATCCTTCTCCACTAAAGCAAAATTCCTTGTGTTCCGAAACTTGCCATCTGGTGTATTGCTATCTCCAAGTTTCAATTAAGCCACAAAATCAACTAGAATCAAATTTCTGGAGTGAAATAGCGTGTCTAAACTTAAGCAGCAACCTTAGAACTAACCCAGAAACAAGCAATCAGTTAAAAAGCAAATCTTCCCAAGAAAATTGGAAAATTCAACAGTCAGCACAATGCAGCCTATGTGCATAGGGTTTATGCATTAACATCTTCTTTATTATGCAGTAGACAAACTAATATTTATATGCAAACAGTTATGAACCAAAGATGTTTGTTTAATTTGAACGAAGGGGCAGAAGCAGCCAACCTGTTCCCCGGCAAGGGGGTCTGGGATATTTTCAATTATCAAAGGCTCATGGGCCATCGGATCTGGAATTAACGTCCCAATAATCTGCAGGATTCCCAAGAAACAGTTATACCAACAATAATTGCTGCTAACAATCACCAAACAGAGATCATAAGAGTACAAAAAGATTAAAAAAAAAAGAAGCTAATACATAGCTGAACAGGAAAACAACAATTTTGTACCCATATTTATAGAAAAAAGATGTATAATGAAAATTTGAACATTATTAGATGAAGATTACTGAGGATTTCTCCAAAAAACTATTTCCTTAAATAATTCACCATAGAGTCAAGCATGTTCCATTGACTAATTTACTCTGTAAATTCAAATAAACTAACTAGCCTTGGAACTATGAACAAATAACTAGATGATGCGGGCTACATCCACGTAACCCTACTATGATGAAAGGCAACCTGACAAACCCAAGTGTGCATAGTAAAACAGAGTGTATATTTTTCAACTGTGATCACCGAAAGAAGGGAACAGATCCATCTAAACAGTGAGTGTTAATCCTAAAAAGCAAGTAAAATTATCATTCGAGAACTAGGCCAACCAAAGTTAGTTGGTTTTTTCAACTATAAATGTGTCCGCACATATTTGATGTCATCAACATAATTAAGTACCACATTAAGCATAAAAAGAAAATCCAAGGCCTGTCATTGCAATAATGCGAACAAGAAAGTTATGCTGAGTCAAATTCCAAGACAACAAATACAGTGGCTTCTTGTAACTCGAGCTTTTCACATGCAAATTTGGTTTTGTGGGCAACAAGCTAAAAGTTCTCATACATTGAGCATTACAATATGACAATAGAGTAATTTTAGTTAATTAATAATTAAAGCAATTCAAATAGTACTCTCTATCATCAATTTTGGAACTCATAAATATGAAGGAACCAAAATTACTGATCCATGCAGAAGAAACCAAACATCTGCTCTTGCAACAACTCTTGCTCGTTTAATGTTATCTAGGTTTACTGAGAAAGTTATACAAAATTTTTTACAATTTCCCCTCAACTAGAGGTCAGATGATATCAAATATATAGGAAAAAATTTGTAGAAGGCTAATGTCTTCTTAATGAGAATTTCAAGGAACATTAAGTAATCAGTTACACAGGACAAAATCATAAATCTCAACATCCAGCATGACCAAGCTTCACTTCAATATCACTACATACATCAAAACTGCCTGCTAATAATATCCACACTTGAGAGTTGTGAAAAAGAAAATTGGACATAGAGAACATTTGAATAGGAGACACAGCTAAAGGTGAGAAGAAAAACAAAAAGAAAGGTGGTCTATGGATATTTAAGACCAAAAGGAGCAGAAATGAATGTTAGACTTTTTTAACAACTAAAGTTATAACAAACCTGTATCCCATTGTCTTCTGAATCCATTGAAGCACTATCTTTCCTTACATTTAAAGGGGATGGATCCTTGAGGATATCAATCTTGCTTAGTTGAAAATCCCCAAGACCTGATACGTGGACCTAGATGGAAGAAGAATATCAAAAAACAGATTGATTGATCAAGTCAAACATTATATTTTAGACTAAACCGACTTACCAGCTGATTCACTGAGAGACTGTGAGCACGTACATAGCCGGACAGAAGCAACGTGCACATTCCAGGAATGCCATCGCCGGGCTCCATACAGACCTGATAACAACAGCTTAGGTTACAAACAAAACTACAAAAGTCCAAAGTACATCTTATCATTAACTGATGTTAGAACAACAAATTCTGTCTCAATAAACTAAGAGTACATGATATAGTTTTTGTCTAGAATTTCTACACAACTGACTGAGAGCAATAAAAGCAAAACAAGTCTGACACAACCAATAAAAGTAGCAGACGATGAAACTAATTCAGGATACAATACAGCCAGAGTGTTTATCAGGTACTACGTAAATATCGCTCTAGCATATTCCTTGGAAAACCAATAGTTCAATATTTCAATGAAACCATTGTCCTGTATTTTCTAAGGCTAATTATAATAGGTTTCTATCACCTCAATCACCTTTGTCTACCCTCAAAAAATGCGCCTCAATATAAACTAACAGTTTCTAACTCGTGCATTAAAACTATTTGTTGGCTCTTGAACATAGTTCTTGATTGTGGTGATAATAAGCTTAATTAATATTCTCATATATATATTGACTATTCATATCAGAGAAGGTTCCTTTGTTCAGTGGAGAGGAATTAAACTAGTGCCAAATACTACTACAACTTGTATTGCATTCTTTTGCAGTTTTAACATTTTAGGAGGATAACACGTAAAGATATGCTATGCCCGTAAAGGTGATATGAAAAAGTTTTCAGTTTTGCACCAAAATAGAATTATAATGCTCATCATTCTTTAAGGATAATTAAGACTCTCTACCACATAGGTATGGTTAAGCATCTTCTTACAAACTACAAAAATACACATGAAATGGCAATGAAATTTCCAAAACATCCACTCAAGATTATTTAAATTTTTTTTGGCCATATCTAAATTATAAATCTGGAATAAAAAGGCAAAATTTGAGCTGCAAAACCAGTTAACTATATCATTTTGCTAGTATTTTACCCCAAAATAAGGAATTACAACCCAGTCTCACATGGCGAATGGCCAGACCCAACCTACGAACAGGCCAAGCCTACAGGCCAAGCCTTCAGACCAGTGTAGCTACTCATGGCACAAGATGCTAAGATTGACAGATTAGAAGCAGGCGTTAAAACACGAAGCCATGTTTTAATAGGCAGAAGCACTAACGGGCGAAGTCGAATATGGTGCTAGTGGCTGATTTAACGAGTATATACCAATTCCAAGACCTACTAATCTGGATACACTTTCTCTTTCTAGTATTTCACCTCTTTCTATCAAGCTAAAGATTATTGAGATGGTATCATCGACACCAAATCATAGTTAGTTAATTCAGATTCGGCAAAAATTCGGTACGGGTATAATTCGGATAAAATTCGTCTTCTAATTTTTAAATTCGTTGAAAAATACAGCTAAAAAACGGATTTGTCAATTATTCGGATACGTGATTTATACGGATATTATACGTTCACCAATTAAAAATTCAGGATAAAAAATTCGGCTATTAAATTAAATTTGTTTTCTTTCAAGATTTATGCTGTTAGCATAAATATTCATATTTCTTAAGAAAATATAAGAATAAAGAGTTACAAAATTAAGCTAATTAAGTAAAAAAAATAGCAAATTATATTATGCCTTAAAATAAATAAATAATTAAACAAATAAGAGATTAAGATAGTCCATAAGAAATTAAATCTTTTTGATCAAGTGATATCTTTTTTTTGGGAGAGGGGGCGAACGTCCGAAATGATTTTTTTTTCTTTTTCTATTTTGGGCGAGGTGAAGTGGTGAACAGGANGCGCTCGCGAGCGAGCCGCGAGGCCCGCGGCCCGTGCGCGAGCGCGAGCGCGAGCAAGCAGCGAGGCCGGCGACCGCGAGGCGGCGTCTTTTTGGCGAATAATTCGGCGCGCGAATTATTCGGGAATAAGTATTTTTACCCAAAAAAATGTGTTTTTTTCTGAATTTTCAGAAAAATACGAATACGGCCGTTTAATTCGTTTTTTCAAAAATTCGCAAATAATTCGCGAATTAACTAACTAAGCACCAAATAAGTCAAAGCAAGCCTAGAAATTCAGAACCAAGTATACAGGACAGGAAACATAAGGTAAAGCTTAAACTCCAAAGCATCACTGTTAACACAACTGGTCAAAGCCAATCCCTGACTGTTGGAACAGTGAAGAGAGATTTCTATAAGCATGTTGAAATAATCCAAATTGGTTAAATTACTAAACAAATTCTACTCCATTAAAAATTCAAGAATGTAAATTACGCAATCAGGGCGAGGTTAATCAAGTAGTCAAGGCGAAGTTTAACCGTTATGGAACTGGGATCAAAATCACCTTAGCAGATAGAAAAACAATTCATCTAATTAATGTTTCATTTAATCGTCCACCATACAATTTATATTGCTAGAAAGCTACCAACCAGCTCCATCCGTAAAATTTACAACTAAAGTTACTAGCTATAAATCAGTGACACCATATATTTGTCAGTAAAGATAAAAGGTTAATTAGCATGGGCAAAATTGATGGATTAGCACTCACCTCTTGAGACATAACATAAGGTCTCTGGCTTCTCCAATGAGGAGATGAGAGGTGTTGCTCCTTGAAAAGCCACATGAACTGCAAAAGGAAAAGGTTCCACAGTTTGCATTTGAAAGAATAATGTACGTGAAAAATTAAAGTAATAAACGGAAAGGCCAGATCCTTTTGTAATCAACTTCCAGAAAGGAAACAAGTAATAATCACCTTATGCAAGTCCTCCTTTGTATCTGCTGCATAAAATCTACAGTCCTCCGGCAACTCAGAAGAAAGACAAGAAATGCTCATCTTCTTGAGTTCCTGTTTACTTTTGATGTCTGGTGGAAGATCCTATTAGATGTCAAAGAAACAAAACATTGGTCTCGGAGACATGAATAACGAAATATTCTGGTAGAGAATTATGCTGTTACTGAATATTTACCCGAATCAGAACAGCTGTACTGGGCAAGCCAATGGATCTAAAGACGGAAAGACATTGTTTTCCAAAATCATCAATCAGGCTGCTGGATGCCTTATCACACAATGAGTTTGCAGATACCACAAAAGCAATCATATCGGCAACCTATGTAGAAAGAACGAGAATATCAAATAAGTAGTAAAGACATAGTTCTAAATTTGATGCAGCTGATGCCTAATTGAATTATTTGGAAAAGGAGGGGAAAAAAAAAAAAAAAAAACCTTTGCCAGTTCCATGCATGACAGCAGATCCCCATATGGAGCTTCCAACACCTTCCAAAATGATAACAAGTATCAAGGATCAAGAAATGTACTAGATTTTTTGCATTAGCTGAATAGCACTCCAACAATTGTGTTCACTGATAGCCCAAAAGGGAAAAGAAAAAAGTCTTTTTAGATTAAGTGTAAACCATTTTATAAGGACCTCACAGTTTTGTAAGTTATCACCATAAAGCTTGTGATAGCCAATAAAGCTTGGTAGCTAAAACACTAACCGGTCCCAAAACAAAAACCAAAAAAAAAAATCATTCTTTTTTTTTTTAACATGCAAAAAGACAAAAGTCTACCAAGCAAACAGATTTTAATGCCATAATGTCAACTTGACATTAAACATCCTGAAATTGATGGCAGGATCTTGAACAAACCTAATTCAGGCAAATAAAAGAACAGGCAATAAAAGAACAAACTTGCTCTAACGGCTAGATGATAAATTAGCAGGTAGTCGGCCTTAATCTTATTGGCTTTAAGTTGATGAAACTTGAGCACAAATCATTGAATAAGCCATATACAGACATGAAAGGGCACTAGCTCCGAAGAAACATGACAATTTCATCTGTGTATTTTATTGGTAATAATCAATAATGTAATTCAAAAACTCACATGAAGAATAATCTTAAATTTAACTGACCTTGCAGCATTTTTTAGATAAGACCTTTAAGCAATAAAAAAAGAAGAACATCTGATTTGAGAAACAACAAATTAATGAACTATGTGTGTGAAAGGTTGCAAAAAAGTTAAACGGTCTGCATGACTATTATTTTGTATGAACCAAAGTCAGCCATCTTCTAAAAGAAATTATCTCGTATATACTGAATTAAACAATTAATCATCTGAGAAATTATACTGATATTATATATACGGCAAGCCAATGAAAGCAGAATGTACTCACAATTAGTAGATTATTAGTAGTAATTCTAAACTAAACACCAATAAAGAGTGAAATTCCATGCTTGCGATGCATAATAGATATAACATGCAGAAATGAAACTAACCGTCATTCTAAGTTTGTAGAAAGAAGACGCAATTGTGGTTCCATTAGGTTCCCTATCTTCCTCCAGTGACAATGTCAGAAGATCCTTTGCAACCAAATTTGTGTTCGCATCCGAAGAGAGGCCAAAAAGGACCTGTATTTCAAACCACGAAATATACAAAGCGCAGCATAATGAAAAGAGTTGTTGTGATCAAGTACAAAAATAAACATAAACCTGTGGTAGCAAGTCCTAAGAGGCAATTCAACAACCAAAAATAACTAGTCAGCACAACGCTATGAATTTTCAATATGAAGTTGTCTTCCAAGTTTTCTCATATTGTGTGTCTCTTCCAATCCAGCATTGAAATTTTTTCTAAACAGGATTTAACAAGTCAATGTGCCTAACAGCATTACATTTTCTGATAAATAATGTTTATATATAAGCTACAAATTCTTATACACATGTTCAAAACAGATCCCACTCAGGAAATCTCAGATATATAAAGATAAAAAGTACAACAATATCATAAACAGTCAGACCTAAAAAAGAACCCTCAATAAGGATTGCCATGCCACTGTTGGGTGGGGGACATGCCAACGTGCCAGCAGCAACGCACGCAGTGATTAAAAAAGCGTGCCTTAGGCGCGCGCCTAGGCACCTAGGCTCAATGGCCAGCGCCTAGGCGCGCGCCTGGGCTGCCTAGGCAGCCCCTAGGCGGGCGCCATTGCCTAGGCGTGCGCCTGGGCTGCCTAGGCGTGCGCCTGGGCTGCCTAGGCGCGCGCCTAGGGCAAGGCGCAAGGCGCAAGAAAGGCGCGCCTAATATATATTTGATTCTATCGGGTTTGGATCTAAAAATATATGCTTTAATGGGTTTGGATCCTATATTTATTGGTCTAATGGGTTTAAAACATATAAAATAAACCCAAAACCAATCTAATCTAAAGTTCTAAACCCTAAACATCTATCTGCTCCATCTCTCTCTTGCCGAGTCCGCTCCCTCTCCTCTCGCTGAGTCCGCTCCCTCTCCCTCTCTCCGTTCCGACCGATCCTCTCTCCCGCTCGTCCATCACCTCCAGTTGCCTCCGGCTATCCCTCTCTGCTTCTTCAACTCAACTCGCCTCTCCCCCTATATTAAGAAGCGCTTTTTTAATCACTGCTTTCACATGATTATAATGTTTTTTTAATAATTTTTGGCTTGAAACTTTAAACTTTTATGCATATTACTTTTTATGATCTTGTGCTTATAATTATATGATTTTCACATCAAAATTTTCTATATGTTTGTGAATTAATAGTTACCTTTATGTTGACCTTTATTTGGTGATAAAAAAGGTAATTTGTTCTTTACTTTTATCTATATTATTTTCTTTTTCAAAATTATCATATATGTTGTTTTGCTTGTTTTCTTTTCTTAATGTTTTTCCTTTTGGAAGTGTGATTATTTAGGTAATTATAGAATATTTATTGTGATAATATGATTTTATAGAGTATATTTAGTGCTACTTAATAATTATTAGAAAGTATAGTAAGACACTTCTTGGTTATTTACTTATTTCAAAATTCTATGAAAGTGTGAGCTTGATCTCTCTCGGGCGCGCGCCTGCGCCTTACGCCTAGGCTCCAACAGCCCTTTGCGCCTAGGAGCGCCTTGGGCTTTTTTAAACACTGAACGCACGGCACGTCGGCACACCTCAACACACACCCCATGTTATATGTCGTCACGGTCAGCAAGGGCGGCATAGGCTTATTGACATGTGCCTGCCATGCCAGACTGTGCCGACTAGCATGGCAATCCTTGACCCTCAACAAACAGCTTGATCCGCTTATAAATTTATTAGGTCAAGCAATGACACCACATTCAGACTATCTATCTAAAATTACAATCATGATGATGCACTCAATCAAACAATATGGAAGGGAATGAAAAAAATAAATAGACAGAAATCTTGGCATAGTAGGGGGAAAAAAATCTTCAACGAACTGCATTCGTTCATCTAAGCAAAAAAGCAGAAAGAAAAGGCCAAGTTGCAGAAATACTAACAACAACACGAGGAGGGCTGGCTGACCCACTTGAGGCCCTTTTCTCATTCAACAACGCAGCTCGTTTCTGATCTCTGATCTGCAAAATTGCATCATCTTTCATGAAAAGCATCAAAGCTCGATAGAGAATTAGAAGTTTTCATCAATACAAAGCAGGAGACGATACACTACATGTTTCATTATCAACAATTATCAGAACACCCACAAATTTCCATCCTTCATACAAAATCCACAATCTAGAAACTTTTAGGGTCTTGTTCTGTACCGTCTCATCATTTTTTTTAACAAACAAATATCATGCTATTGCAGTCGGATGATGGGGCGCTTGAAGTCTATACATCTACGAAGTTTGTTCGACAACAAAATGAATAAATAAACAAAAAAAAATGAAAACTTGTTCGCCTCGTTTGATATTATTGCCGTCTTTCTGTTCTTTTAAAACATAATTTCTTCATGAAATAGCATAGAAAGAGATCACGAATTGCTTGCAATCTTTAAATCAAGATAAACAAAAACCAAAAACTTGGAAGCAACAATTTTTTTCTTTTTTCAAATTCCGAGATTTCCTTTTTAAATAAGTTCTCATCCATCACTTGGCCGGAGCATATTATTACAAGCAAACTAAAATTTCGCTGTCTAATTTTTACCGTATAGAGCAAAATCATCATCAAAAAATAAATTCTAACACAGAGATCAAATCAATGTGATAGAGATGATATCATTTGTTCTCCTTTTATTTACTTATTTAATTTGAAGGCTTACCGCCTTGTTGCGCTGGATGCGGGCGGCGCGGGCGCCCTTGACGGCGGCGCGGTGGGCGTCCGGCTTGGCGATGCGGCTCTTATCTGAAGCTCAACCAATCCGAGAAACGAATTAGGGTTTTCGTAGAAGGGAAGAAGAGGAATAAGTGTAAAAGGGATTGAGCAGGACCTGAGACGGAGGTTTTGTGGGCGTGGCGAGAAGCCTTGGAGGCGAAGCGGGTCTTGTGGGGCTTGTTCACCTGCGTGCGGGAGCCCCCCATCGCCGGCGCCGGAGAAGAAGATGAGAGGAGGAGGAGGAGGAGAGAGAGAGGGAACACGAAGGGGGGCGGCGGGGTTTGGGACCCGTAGTAGGGGTTTTAATGGAATTTTATTTATTAATAGGCGTAGAAAATATCTATATCTATACGGCTATACCAATACATGAATTCTCATGGCTCTAAATTCATATAGATGTACCACCTTTATTTGAGGGACTTTTTTCAAAAATAATCCTGTAAAATTTCGTATTTACCAAACTAATCCTGCAAAATTTTTATTTGTAAAACTAACCCTCCTTTTGCCACATGGGCGCCACGTCAGGAATTCCTCAAAAAGACGGTGAATCGTTCACCGTCTTTATAATTTTTGTTGTAAAAGCGATGAATGGTTCACCGTCTTTAGAAGACGGTAAACCATTCATCGCCTTTAGTGCAAAATTTCTCTTTCCGCCCTTTCCCCTTTCCGCCCTCTCAAGTCCGCCGTTTCTGTGCCCTCGAGAAAACGAGGAACGATTCACCGTCTTATCAAGGACACCATATTATGGACTTGAAAAGATTTGCGCAGAGTAGGGATTTATACTAAAGACGGTGAATGGTTCACGGTCTTATGAAGACGGTGAACCATTCACCGCCTTCACAACAAATATCAAAGACGGTGAACGATTCACCGTCTTTTTGAGGAATCCCTGACGTGGCGCCCACGTGGCGAGAGGAGGGTTAGTTTAACAAATAAAAATTTTACGGGGTTAGTTTAGCAAATACGAAATTTTACAGGGTTATTTTCGAAAAAAAGTCCTTATTTGAGGGTGGTGAAACCCACTATTATTTTTATTTTTTTATTCTCTTTTATTTTAGTAAAACTATTTTCTCTCTCGCAACCACTCTTTTCAACCCTCTTTCTCTCTCCTTTTTTTCGTCCCATCTCTCTTCTTTTTTTTTTTATCTCCTGAACCAACAAAGGTGTCTATCCCTCTTCTCTTATCTTACTTACAGAGCGGTTATGGATCTCTATGATTTAAAATTTTTCTTTTTCTCTCTTATTTTTGTCGCTCGCCACTCGAAACCCTCCGACCCCCATTCGCTGCTCCTCATGCGCCTTTGATAAGGACGACTCGCGGTGCCATCACCAGCTGTCTTATTCTCAATAATTATGTAATATCTATATTTTAATTATCTACCTGTTACATCGCGCAGGTTATTTCACTAGTATAAAATTTATTTATTGTATTTTAAAATGTTATAAATTTCTTAGGGTCAATTTCATACCCGTCCCTGAAAAATTAATGAATTGCAAATATATCCCCACAAATTTTAATTTTTATATGTTGGTCCTGCAAAAGTCCTAATATCTTTAAATGTGTTCTTATAGTTTGTTACCGTTAAAACACTTTTTGGTGTAACATATATGTCCCTCCAAACATCCCGACTATTAATTAAAAATTGATAAAAAAGTCAATTCATCTCACTAACTAACTAGGGTTAAGTATTTTATCTATAGTTAACTAAATCTTTTTAATGAATCCTAACGACATGAATATATTTAAAAATATCAGAACTTTTGTAGCGACAATATATGAAAGTTGAACTTTGTAAAGATATATTTACAATTCACTATATTTGTAGAGACCAGTATAAAATTAACCGAATTTTTTATTTTTGAAAAAAAATATTTAAACAAATTTTACTGTTGAATATTATATATTGTTCAAAAGTGATAAATCATCGATCACTTAAATTTAATTTTATAAATAAAAATTATGAATAAATAATTTTATAATTAAAATATTTTCTAGGGTTAGTCGCATAATGACTCTGTTTTATTGAGAGGCTACAGTGCATTGTTTTATTTTATTTTATTTTTATTAGACATAATATCTAATATACTTTTAAACATATTGTAATTGTAATCTAATTTATTCTTTGGTTGACCAAAATGCTTTTTGGGATTTCAAAGTATATCTTAAAGTATTCCTATAGCTTTAAAAAGGTTCACTCATAGAGGGTTGAAATTTAGAAGAATATTTTAAAAATAGACAAGTAAATTTAAAAATTTTGAATAATAATGAGGAATGTATAAGCAAAAGTCTTTTTTTTAGGCTAAATTAAAGAAATTTTACTGTCAATAGCATTTTTTAACTTTCCTCCCATATTCTGAAAACCTAGGTTTTTGCCATCTTAAAAATTAAGAAATGTTCACTTCGGACCCATCAGTGTTTCGTTAGGATTCCGTTTATATTATATTATTATATATATTTTTTATACTCAAAATATTCTTAAAACTCTTATCTCGAATGCATCTCTTTCTTCCTCACCGACGTCCTCGCTCGCACCATCTCGCCCTTCTCTGCCGCCTCGCCCTCGCTCACCCCTCTGTCTGTGCCCACACAGACGCCCTCCCCCTCCTCCGCCACCTCGCCCTCGCCCTCACCCTCGCCCACCTCTCCGCTCACGCCCATCCCGATCTCCTCTCTATAGTCGCCAAAATGGAGGGGCTACGAGGATGCTAGAGGAGCGGGGCAGCAGGCGGAGGAAACGGAGTCGGAGTTGGGGTCGAGGAGGCGTGAAGGATGGAAGAGGAAAGGCTGTGAATAAGCAGAATTGGGGAGGAGATAAAGAGAATGAGAGGCAGTTTGATCATTTTATCATCTATAAACCTATATGAAACCTCAATATCTTTTGCCACGTGGCAAGCTATGCTTCATTCTCATTACCTCTCTTTAAACCAAACCCTTTATTCTATAAAGTAATTAGTAACTTAAACAAATAAAAATCTCTAAATTAATACACATTTAATTTGACCGTTTTTCTTTCTAGGAGAGCTTCATTCTCATAACCTCTCCTTAAACCAAACCCTCTCATAATAATCCAACGTTTTCATATATATAAAGTAATTAGTAACTGAAAGTAATTAGTGCTTCATGCTCTTTTTTAAACAAATAAAAATCTCTAAATTAATGCATATTTAATTTGACTGTTTTTCATTCTAAGAGTGGAGTATTTAAATAAAGTTTCCAATAGAAATTAAATGTGAGAATTAAATCCCCCATTTACTCTTTTCTATATTATCTCTTATTTTGCATAGATAACTGTTACAAAAATTTTTAATTATAAGTGCACTATAAATATCCACTAGAGTAGAATAAAAAATTTGTCAAATTTTTGTTCAATAATACTTTTTTTTTTCTTGCTTTCCCAACATAGTAGATTACCTTATTCATTTGATAGAGAATAAGATAATCAGTTAAAGACTTAAGTGTATTTTTCTTAGCCAATTTGTACCGCTATCCTTCATCAAGAAACTAGATTAATCTGATCAAATTAATATATTCATTTGATTAGAGAAGAAGATAATCAATTAAAGACTTAGTGTAAATNTATATAGGCAAAAAATAATCTCCGGTATTATATTTGATACATTTAAATTTCACATACCTTCTGCAATTTTTTTTGTTTGATTTTGTCATATTTTTCTATTAATTTGCATATTTTTAGATTTTTTGTGTGTTTTTATATTTATTGAGATTTTATTTTTTTTGATTTATTTAAAATATCAAGATGTTAAAATTGTTAAGCTTTTTCAACATCGATTTGATAGTTGTGTTATTTTTATTTCATTTTTCTTACAAAAATTAAAACTAGCTTTAAAAAATAGTAACAAAATAATATTTATCACCATAGTAAATATAAATTTTTATTTGTTAATATATAATAAAAATTATTTGTGAAATTTCTTGCATCGCACTGATTTACTTACTATCTAATATTATGTTTTTTTTTTTTAATTTGGAAAAAGATATATATACTTACTCCATATTAAAGGAGAGTTCCATCATATCATTGGGTATGGAGGTGATCCGTGTCCTCCCCATTCTCCTATATTCACTTCAAGAAAAATTGAAAACATCTTGTCTACAATAATATAACATGCACCAAATTTTTTTCTTAATTTGAAATTAAAATATAATTTAGCATATATAATCTACATGATATAAAGAGATAATCAGTTTATGTACCAAATATTATAGAGTTTAAATTTAAAAAATAGTGATATATCAATATGGTGTTTAAGAAATAATATACACCCGGAGCATGGAATGATTCTCCTCCCAACCCATTCCTCATGTATAAATAAGTTGCCTACACCCTGTCTATAAATATTACATATACCAACCCTAATTTTGAATAATTAATACTATAAAATTAAAATATAATTTCAATGCGATCTATACTCTATTGGAAGCCTCCATATAAAAAATTAGTTATTACAGTTTAAATTTTTATATCAGCTTTTTTAAAATAAAGTACATAAAATTTACTTATACACCCGGTGTAACAAATAGTATCATTTCCTTTAATATAGGTAAAAAAATATAGATACCCTATTTAATTATAATTTCTAATTTTTTAATTTTAATTTTTATACTTAGTTAAATTAAAATGATCAAAGATAATTATTAAAATTATTAAATCTGGTGAACCTATTAATAAATTTAATTAATTTATAAAATTTTTGATAAAATTATTTTAGTCAAAATATTAAAAGTTTAGAAAGTCTTATACAACTATTAAACACTTTGAAATAGACAACTTAAAATTATTTTTTAATTATGATTAATTATAGTTAATTAAACAAAATATTTATTAAAATTTGTATAAATTAAAAATTTTAAAGTTACTGAAATACTACAAATTATTTATTAAAATTTATATAAATTAAAATATTTAAATTTGCTAAAATATTATCTACCCGCCGCGAAGCGCGGGCCTGGCCTACACTAGTCAAAGTTGACACCGTACCCCTTTGAACCTTTTTCAATTTTTTAAGAGGCCATGGCGTAAGATTTTGACATGAAAATTTTTTGTAATTTAGCATTATTTTATTTGTCTCTTTGGACTATTGGTAGCTTATGTTTATCAGTTAAATTCTTAACATCCACAACTTCTTTTTTTTTTGATAATATCTAATATGTTTTTGAAAACTTCAAAAATATGTTATTCATTTTTGAATGACTAAAATATTTGTATTGATTTTAAAATGTTCCTTCAAATATACCCTTTTCCTCTATAATTTTAGTACTAAGATTGAGTTTTAGAAGAGTACAAGCGATGTACCCGCACTTTGCCGCGGGTACGATAGTATATACATACAGATTTAGGTTCTTCACATTTTGTAAATTTTTAAAAGTTTCTTAAACACAAAAGAAATATTTATAATATGTTTATTTTTAAGCCAGTTTGTCTAAAAGATACAACTATTCTGATAATTTTTGTCGAAGTTACTTCATTGGTAGGTTCTTAATTGACCGACTTTATCATATTTTTTAAGATTTATGAACATATATTTAATTTTGTAATACATTTTTAAATTTAGACATAATTTGTTCTAAAATTTGAATTTACAATAGATAAATGACAAAAAATGGAGAAGTATTCTAATTGGTTTAATAGTAGGTAGGCAATGAAACAAAGCAATTTAGAAAAATAACTCAAAATTCCTATAATTTAGGATTTAAAATTTTAAATTTTGAAGTTGAAAATTTGAAAATAAATTAAAATTTCGATATCCAAAATTTAGAATTATAATATAATATATATATATATATATAGAGAGAGAGAGAGAGAGAGAGGAGGTTTTGAGAGACAGTGTCATTCTCCAAACCTTGACAATCAATGGTCTACGGTGCACCGGGTGTACCATGTTGTTGAGTCGAACACATGTCAAGCAAAGAACAATACCCCCACACAGTACCCGCGCTTTGCAGCGGGTGTGATTTATAAGTTTGTAATAATTCTATTATACATTGTCAATACCACATAATACAGATTTAGTATATATAAATATTCCTTAGAGCGAAATAACTATCATCAGAAAATGTAAACAGTTTTTATACATATAGAGGGAAACAGTAGTGCCAACATTAATACATGAAAGTAATCTATACGTGACAACAGTAGAATCCATATCAAATATGCCTCTTTTTTGTTGGATCTTAATAGAGAACTTATCATTCTTCAGAGTGTTGTAGGTTATCTTCATCAAATCTACAGAAGAAAAGTAAGAATCATTATTTTTTTTTTGTAAATCGAAATGGTATAATAGAGTAAAAGTACTTACATGTTTCGTGGCCTTTTTTTTTTTAGCGTTATGTGAAGTAGAGGTACACGCATCTGCACTGGAAATAAATTTGAAGACTTTCTTAGTTATGTAAAGAAAGTAGAAGAATATAATTTTAACAAAGAAAAAATGTAAATTTTTGCAAAGTAATGTTATACCTATTGGTACATAGATCCTTTGAGAAGGTTGATGAAATCAAATCCTCTACGGAAAAGATTTTCGTAACCTTGAAAGAAAGGCTATTGCTTCCATAGTTTCGAACATTAATCATCTAATTAAAATATCTAAACATTATTAACAAATATTATGAAGCACATATTCAATTTTGGTAGAAGGGAAAAAAAAAGAGAAAATAACTAGGAAGAATATGTAAATGTCAATGTATATTAAGTAAAAAAAACAAAAAATAAAACTGAAATCACATAAATGGTTGGTGCATATTATACCTTCTTTTTAAAACTTCCTTCCCAAAGAGGCCTGTAAAGAACAAAAAATAGGAAAAAAAAAGAGAGTATCAAAACAAAGAACAGAAAATAGGGGAAAAAAAGAGAATACCAAAATAACAACCGTTAAATTTACAAAATGCCACGAACTAAAAGATATGAATCAATTAAATTCATATTAAAAAAGAATATAATTTCAAAGAACAATATAACTAATAGAGAATTGAGAGAAAGAACTACAGTAAAAACACTTGAAAATTACCATACATATATAGGTGAATATAAATAGTAATTTCCCTATTTTTTGAATTAGCAAAAGAGGTAAAAAATTTGTAAGTAAGCTAGGTAGGGGAAAAAAACTTGTAACTGTCAACATAAAAACCTTGCAAGTGAAAAAAATCCAAGTGTCCAAAAAAAAAGGTGTCAAAACCTCTAAATATCATGTGTCAAACTGAGAAAAAATATAATTTCAAAGGACAATTAAAAAACTTTAAAATTACAATACATATATGGGTGAATATGAATGGTAATTTTTTTATTTTTTGAATTAGCAAAAGAGGTAAAAAATTTGTATGTGAGCCATGTAAGGAAAAAAAACTTCCAGCTGTCAACATAAAAATCTTGCAAGTGGAAAAAAAAAATCCAACTGTCAAAAAAAAAAGGTCTAAAAACCTCTAATGTCATGTGTCAAACTGAAATAAAATCTAATTTCAAAGGACAATCTATAACTAATATAGAAGAATGAAGGAAGGAATAATATACCTAAGTTCTCTGTTTTTTGAAGTAGCAAAAGAGGTCAAAAATTTGTATGTGAGCCATGCATGTAGGGAAAAAAAAACTTGTACCTGTCAATATGCAAATTTTGCAAGTGGCGAAAAACAATCCAGGTGTCAAAAAAAAAAAAAAAAAAAAGTANATTCACTTGGGAATAAGATTAAACTCAAAGTACTAATCTCATTCCCTTGAGGGAGGGTGGGTATCCTCATATTAATGAATTGGGGTAATCATAATATGTCTAATCTCTTTCTTTTCTTCCTATCCGCCGGCTAATTGATATTATTTTTCTTTACACTCTAACCTTATATATCTCTTTAAACTTATTTTTCTCCCTAAATTTCAATTTTTTTTTCTCTCTCTAAACTAAGCTTTCTCTCTCTCTCTCTTTTTCTAAAATTTCAACTCTCTCTATCCCTCTAATTTTGACTATATTTTTCTTTCTTTTTTTTTAATTATGCGCTCTCTCTCTAACTTATACCCTCTCTCCTTTTCTTCTAAAAAGATGTTGAAACTTTTGGTAATATTATCTAAAATTAATTAAATAAAAAAATAAATAAATTGTATATTTTTTGTAATATTAAATAACATGGCTAATTAATATTACCGTGCGAACCAAACACAGGAATTCCACATTCTTAGTAGTAGGATGAATAGAAATAAAATTTTCGGATATCTTTTATTCCTAATAATCTTTCATAATGCGAACCAAACGCACCCTATATGTCATGTGTCAAACTGTAATAATGAAGAAAAATTTGCCAACAGAGAGAAATAAAGAAGAAACTGAACATTATTGATGAGTGGTGAATGTAAGTGGTGAATGTAATTAATTAAACAGTTGATCGTCTATACCCGGAACCATTTCACGATCGCTACGGAGGCCGCCATCAAAAAATTGACGTACAATCTTCTTCGCCATAAGAAGCGATGGCGCCGCATTTCTCCAAAACTTTAGCATGCGATAGAGAAATTGAGAGAAAGAGATCGAAGCATAGAGTGAGATGAGAAAAAGAAAGAAACAGAAAGAGAGAAGGAGAGGGAAAGATTTTAATAGGAGACAAAATAGGAGAGGGGTCTGTAAAAAAGAAAGGGCAGGTGAGAAATGAAAAAATATTTCCCTCCCATCAATTGCTATACTTTTGGTTTACAAAATTTGGCATTGCAACTTTCCATAATTTAAAATTTGTGATTAGTAAATTTGAAATCACTTTTTAAAAGAGGTATGTTCCTATTCTGATAATTTTTGTCGAAGTTACTTCATTTGTAGGTTTTTAATTGACCGACTTTATAATATTTTTTTAAATTTATGAAAGGAATTAATGATTAAAACAAGAAATAATCTTAAGAGGGAATATTACTATACACTTTTGGTTTAAAAAATTTGGTGTCGGAACTTCCCACCATTTGAAATTTGTGATTAGTAAATTTTAAGTAACTTTTTAAAATAGGTATGTGCCTTAGTTGGAAAAAGAAGAGATTAATTACTTTTTGAAAAAAAAGAGCATAAATGGTAAGTTCAAATTAATTTAATAAGAAAAAATTTAAAATTTTAAGTAACTTTTTAAAATAGGTATGTGCCTTTGTTGGAAAAAGAAGAAATTAATTACTTTTTGAAAAAAATAGAGCATAAATGGCAAGTTCATATTAATTTAATAAAAAAAAAATTTTAAAAGGAAATATGTCTTTATTTAGAGAGAGAGAAAAAGTAATAAATGATAAACAACGATATTTTGGAAGAAAAGAAGCATATAAATAGTAAATATAAAGGGGTTTTTTTGCAAATAGCCCTCTGACAAATTTTATTTGTAAAAATAGCGCCGTCCAAAAATTATTTACAAAAATGGCCCTGCCCCTGCCATGTCAGCGCCACGTCAGCGCCACACGGGCAGGGCGGGCCCAGGTATTTAAGTTGAACACGGTGAACCATTCACCGTGTTCAATACAAAATTTTTGTCATTCACCGTGTCCAATACAAATACCTCAACAATGACTAAGTTAGAGGTATTTGTATTAGACACGATGAATTATTCACCGTGTTCAATTAATTATATTGGACACGGTGAATGATTCACCGTGTGAACCATTCACGGTGAATCATTCACCGTGTCCAATACAAAAACTTTGTATTGAACATGGTGAATAGTTCACCGTGTTCAACTTAACCATCTGGCCCAGCCCCGCCCGCGTGGCGCTGACGTGGCGCTTGCATGGCGGGGCAAAGGCCATTTTTGCAAATAAATTTTTACAGGGCCAATTTTTAAAAAAAAAATTGTAAGGGGGCTATTTGCATAAATAGTAAATATAAATTTCTATTTCTGTAAGGAATGTATCTCTTGCTTTGAAAAAAAAGTAATTACAGAGATTTTAAAGCACATTCCTCGAGGTCACTTTGGAAACCCCCAAACTCGGCAGTCTATGCTGCAGCGGGTGCACAGAAGGACTTCCATGTGGCATTTATTAATTGGGCCGCATATGAATCTAACCTTCCGGCCTACGGTGCACCAGGTGCACCGTACAGCACATTTCTCAAGGTCACTTTGAGAACCCCAAACTCTGCGGTGTATGCTGCAGCAGGTGCACAGCAGGACTTCCATGAGGCATTTATGAATTGGTCAGCATATGAATCTAACCTTCTGGTCTACGGTGCACCAGGTGCACCGTACATAATACCGGAAACACGTGGTAATAAATGAACCTAACTACACGGCCTTTAGTATATAGTTATAGATGTTGGGTATCTCTCGGTAAATTTGAAAGGCATATATCTAAAAGCCCTTTTTTTTTTTTTTTAAGTACTTTAGTTTACATATCTTTTATCATTATTCTAAATTTTCAAATTTACCCCTTATTTTCAAAAATGTTCGTGTAAAACTCTAATCTCATCAGTAAATTCTAGAAGGCAAAGGAATATTTGAATAATTTTTTTCAAAATAAAAAAGAGTATTTTTTGTCAACCAGAGATAAATTAAATATTTTAAAAGTTTTAGAGACATGTTAGATATTAACCCTTTTTTTTATTAGGACACTATTTTATATATATTTTCGTGGCGTGTTTGATTCAAAATGGGAATCAGAATCAAAATCGAAACCGTAATGAATTGAAATCGAAAATGAAATGGTAAATTTTTCTATGTTTGATTTAGAATAACTATTGAAATCAGAATAGTTGATTCTTTTTTTCTTTTTTCTTTTTTTTTTTGAGAGATAGGTAGCACGCTACCCGCTTCGTTTATTTCATTTAGAAATAAACTTAGCTAGAAATGTGCATCAACTAGGATTCGAACTTGGGTCTCGGGTACCAACCACCAAGCCCTTTGCCATTTAGAATAGTTGATTCTTATCTTACACTATTTAATTTGACAGTACTTGTTGATTCTATTTGGTTGCTTTACTTGTTTATACTTTTTGGTTGAGATGAAGAAAATTTTGAGTATCAAAAGTAGTAATTATGAAAAATTTAAATTAAAGTATAAAATATAAAATTGAATTTAGTGTTGAGTTCACAACTCAAAATAGAGATTTAAATTTATAATTTAAATTTAAGTTAAACTATTAAAATTAACATTGAAATTTCAAAATGATGAGCAAAAAAATTTAAAATATAATTTTTTGAAAAAACTAAAATTTAAAATTGAATTGACAATTCAAAACAAAAAACAAATTTACGATTTGAATTCAATTTCAAGCTTAAAAATTACAATTTAAATTATAATTTGAATCCATAAACTTAATTTAAAATATAAAATTTGAACATAGAGTTTAAAGTTGAATTTAAATTCAATGCTCAAATTCAAAATGCTTGATTGGCTTTAAAAATTAAAAATATATATATAAATTTACTCTTATTCCCATTATTTAAATCTAATCATTCAAACGTTATCTTTTTATTCTTGAAAATAATTCAAAAATAATTCAATTCTCATCCAAACGTAAAGTTGATCTAATTCCTATAAACTCTGACATTGTTCATGTATCAGGAATAAGCAAGAAAAACTTATTTCTAAACTAAACGATACTTTAAGTTTTGGAAACCTCCCCCCCAATCTGTTTCATACTTTCTCACTTTAGTACCCTATAGTTTAAAATATATCAAGTTAGCCCCCGTACTTTCTCACTTTAGTACCCTGTGGTTTAAAGTGTATCAAGTTAATACCCTGTGGTTTCATTTTTATCTTGTGAATATTTGATAAACCTAGGTAGGGTATCGGAAGTTTTTTGTATATAATTTAACGAAATATTAACACAGGGGCCGACGAAAAGAGAAAAATGAAGCCACAGAGTGCTAAATTGATGCACTTTAAACCACAAGGTACTAAATTGATACACTTTAAACTACAGAGTATTAAAATGAAAAAGTGCGAAACCACATGGGTGGTATTTGAAGTTTTCCCTTAAAATATTATATGGAGTTCAATTTAATAAAATCTCACTAATGATATTTGCTTTAAAAGAAAAAAAAGGTGAAAATAACATAGAGTAGTGAAAAAGAGACATGCAAGAAACAAACCATCCATAATTCCATATTTACAATGGGAAATAGTAGTAGTAGTAGTACACTTTAATAAAAGAAGAGTAAAGATCTTTACTCTTTATACTAGGATTTAATTTTTTTTTAAAAAAATTAGTATTAAAAAAATAATTTGATAAGATAATGACCAAATATGCCTTCTTAGATAATAAAAAAAGTACAAAATTTATATATCCTTTCTTCTGTGCAAACTTAGGTTACCCCTTGTTGTTTTGCGCACTTTTAATTAACCAAAGGGCTTTTTTTGCAAATAGCCCCATAAAAAATTTTATTTTCGAAAATAGCCCTATGTAAAAATTATTTGCAAAAATGGCCCTGACCCCGCCCCGTCAGCGCCACGTCAGCGCCACGCGGGCGGGGCTGGGCCAATTGTATAAGTTGAACACGGTGAACCATTCACCGTGTTCAATACAAGATTTTTGTATTGGACACGGTGAATGGTTCACCGTGTCCAATACAAATACATCCGACTTAGCCAAAAATAGCTAAGTTGCGGGTGTTTGTATTGGACACGGTGAACCATTCACCGTGTCCAATTATTTGTATTGGACACGGTGATTCACCGTGTCCAATACAAATATATCCCACTTAGCCATTTTGTATTGGACACGGTGAACCATTCACCGTGTCCAATACAAAAATTTTGTATTGAACACGGTGAATGGTTCACCGTGTTCAATATAAACACTTGGCCCAGCCCCGCCCGCGTGGCGCTGACGTGGCGCTGACGGGGCGGGGCCAGAACCATTTTTACAAATAATTTTTACACAGGGCCAATTTTAAAAAAAAAAATTGTCAGGGGGCTATTTGCAAAAAAACCCCTTAACCAAACTATATAATTTTAAAAAATATATATTTAACTATTCTATAATCTAATTTTTATTTTACTATAATAGTAAGAAATTAAGAATCCATTATTATCTCTATTTCTATTACATTAAAGGAGGGTTGGGAGAACCTTAGGTTGACACCGGTCCCCCAACCCTCCACTTCATTCTCTCTCTCCAAACACACACATATAAATATATATATATAATTAATTTTATTAATAAATTGTATAATAGCTTATTAGTAATTAAATTTTGATATAAAAATTTAAAGTTTTGATACTTTCAAATTTTAAAATTTTAAAATTTTAAATTCTAAATTTTAATTTTAACTTATAATATTCATAATTTTAATTTTAAATTCCAAATTATAATAATTAATTAAATTATAATATAATTAATTAATTTTATTAATAATACGCATAATAAATCACGTAATAAAATCTAATCTGATAGATACAATTTAAATCACGTAAAATATCGTTGTATAAAAAAAATATAATATTTAAATTTTAGGAGTAAAATTTTAGAAATATAGTGTATTTCTGTGTATATATAATTAATTTTATTAAACAATTTCATTTACAATTTTATTTTCCTTCTATTTATTGATTTTTTAAAATTATTTTGATAGATTTATCTCAAATCCTTTTCATATGTATCTTTATAAAATAAATTATTATATAAATTTACTTTGCGCATATATCAATTTTAATGACTTTTATTTAAATAGATTTAACTACTAAATTATTTTTATATAATTTTTGTTTAATTAATAATTAGACTTATAAAACTATATAAAAATATTAAAAAAAATAAAATTTATTATAAAAAATTTTTATATCCGCAGCATCGCGCGGGTAATTCACTAGTGCCACATAAAAATACGGGCGCCAGGTCATGCTGTCTAAAATATATAGAACGATAAAATATTAATTATAGGATCACAAAAGAAAAAACTATTTATACACTTCGACTTGGGTGTATAAGTTGCACCCACCTATTTAATGAACGAGAGTTACTTACTAGTCATATTAAGGCTTAGTTTTGTATTAAGGCTTATCTTATATTTTTATATAAAACAGAGTTGAAATAAGCATATATATAGAAATATGCTTCTACGTTCTCTAGTGGGACTGTAGAAAATATATCGTAACTGACTCATCGCGATAAAAGGAACGCAATATTACGTACCAAAACAAACAGAATATTTTTTCATCGTACTTTCTTACCGTATATAACGCAATTAATCTCCCCACAATTTCAAACAAAATCTAAATGACCAGTGAAAATACCTTGTCTTTTGAATAACCGAGGTATTAGCTATACATTCCAATGAATGTATGATTAGCTTTTTTAAAAATACAGGATTGATAAAGCTAAAAACAAAAATTCTACTCACATTCGAATGTAAATCTTACACTCTTATATTTAAAAATATAAATTTTATTTAATTTTAGTATTAAAAAAATAAATGAGTAAATTTAGATAGTAGAAAATTTAGTGCGTAAGATTTACACTTATCTCACAGGTGTGTGTGTGTATATATATATATATATAGTAGGAAAAACTTCAAATACCACTATTGTGGTTTCACATTTTTTCACTTTAATACCCTATAGTTTAAAGTGTATTATTTTAGTACCCTATGATTTCATTTTTCTATTTCCGCTGGCACATCGGTTAACTATCCATTAAATCATATACAAAAAAAACTCTCTATCTATGATTTATTGAATATTCACTTTAATACACTGTGATTTATCGAATTTTTACCTATAGTTTTAATTTTATTATTGATTTAACGGAGTAGATGACGGAAAGAGAAAAATAAAATCACAGAATGCTAAAATAAGAAAGCCCGAAACTATACAATGGTATTTGAAATTTTTTATATATAGTACTAGTGAAATCATCTCATCTATTAGATTGATAGGGTGTATCTTATACATCTCAATTTGGATGTACAAATAGCATTTCGGCTTAAAAAGGCAAGAGGAGCAAAATTAAAGTATACCCAAAAATTTATTAAAAATCTCTATAAAATCTACTACGTGATAGCCATTTCACATCATCTATGCCCAGTCGAATACATCTATTCTTTTGAATAACAAAAATATACTACAATTGTACTTTCATTGAAAACTTCACGTCATCAATGTATCTGCTATAGTTTTTAGCAGTAATTTCGTACAAGTTCTGCAAATATAATAAATTATAAATATATTTCAATAAAATTTAACTTTTATATGTTATCTTTATAAAAATTTTAATATTTTTAAATATGCTCTCTGATTTGTTACTGTTAAAGTACTATTTATTTTATAAGTGAACTGACCTTATTATCATCATAAATATGTCCCTTCAAAAATCTTAACACTTAATTGAAAAGGAATAAAAAGATCAATTCACCTCATTAACTAACTAGGGTTAAATATTTTACGTATTATTAACTATTTTTTTCTCACGGATCTTAACGGCAGGAATAAAAATATCAAGATTTTTACAAAAATAATATATGAAAGTTGAACTTTATAAAAAATATATTTTATAATTTACACTATATTTTAAGGAGCCGTATGAAATTGGCTCTTTTTTTTTCTTCTCTCTCCTCTTTTTTTTACCCCTCTTCTTCTCTCTTCTTCTCTTTATTTTCCTTGACCGCAATGGAGACCTCCCGCGGCAACGGCGGCGCGCTTCCGGGGCCTTCCTCTGCCGCGGCGGACCGGCGCCTCCACCGCCGTCGCCGTCTCCGTCGGCGCAGCGGCGACGGCGTTCTTCGGCGGCCTTCCGCGGCGGCGGCGGCTGCTGCAGCTGGTGAGCGAGGGTTCTGAGCTTGGGTTAGGATTAGGGTTAGGGTAAGGGTGAGCGAGGGTTCTGAGCGAGAGTTCTGCTGCCTCCACCGCCGTCGCCGTCTCCGTCGCCGTCTCCGTCCCCGCCGGCACTACCTCCGCCTCCGCCGGCAGCGGCGGCGGCGGCGGCGGCGGAGGCGCCGGCGCAGCCGCGGCGGCGTTCTTCGGCTGCCTCCCGCGGCGGCGGCGGCTGCTGCTGGTGGTGAGCGAGGGTTCTGAGCTAGGGTTAGGGTTAGGGTTAGGGTAAGGGTGAGCGAGGGTTCTGAGCGAGAGTTCTGCTGCCTCCACCGCCGTCGCCGTCTCAGTCCCCGCCGGCACTAACTCCGCCTCCGCCGGCAGCGGCGGCGGCGGCGGAGGCGCCGGCGCAGCCGCGGTGGCGTTCTTCGGCCGCCTCCCGCGGCGGCGGCGGTTGCTGCTGGTGGTGAGCGAGGGTTCTGAGCTAGGGTTAGGGTTAGGGTTAGGGTAAGGGTGAGCGAGGGTTCTGAGCGAGGGTTCTGCTGCCTCCACCGCCGGCACTGCCTCCGCCTCCGCCTCCGCCGGCGCAGCCGCGGCGGCGTTCTTCGGCTGCCTCCCGCGGCGGCGGCGGCGGCTGGTGGTGGTGGTGGGCGAGGGTTCTGAGCTAGGGTTAGGGTTTTGGGGGGAAGGGGGAGAGGGGGGCGAGGAAGCCGGAGGAGAGGAGGTCGGTGAGGTAGTAGGGGAGGAGGCTGGCGTGGCCGGGAGGGAGGCCGGAGAAGGCGGAGACGATGTAGGCGGAGATCGCCGCTTCCGTCGATCCCTCCTCCTCCTCGGCGAGCGCGAGCAGCGCCACGCGGACCATCTATCCGACCACGCCCCCACAAATCAAGAACACTCCAACAAAAACAACAACAGAATACGATCGAACTACGACCAGTGAAAGTACGTACCTCGGCGTAGGGAGGGTGATCAGGGGTTCCACACTTTGCATGCGGAGCCACGGCGCAGGGGTTCGGGTCGGGGCCTTCTTCTCCTACTGCTTTCTTCGCCTCCATTGAGACTTCAGAGCACAGTGAGGGGAAAGCTGCTGCCGCTGCTGCTGCTCCTGCTGCTGCTCTTCTTTCTCCTGTGATTGAGTACCTTTTTGGGTGAATTTCATCCGGCTAAATTAGAAAGAAAAAGTGAAAACTTTAAATGCCACATTTATTTTAATTTTTAATAATTTAAAATAATATTATTTTAATATTTTGTACCTTTTTTATTATTTTAAAAATTAATTTTTTTGTTAAATTAATGACAATTCGGTAAACCACGTGATATTAAAGTGAATATTTGATAAACTATAGGTGGAATATCTAAAATTTTTTTTTTGTGTATAATTTAACAAAAAATTAACGGAGAAAAAAAAATCAATAATAGAGTTAAAAATAAAGGAAACTAAAGTAAATATTCGATAAACCTAGATAAGGTATATGAGATTTTTTGTGTATAATTTAACAAAAAATTAACAGAGATACTGATCGAAAGAAAAAAATAAAATTACATGATACTAAAATGACATACTTTAAACCACATGATACTAAAGTGAAAAAATGCGAAACACAAGGGTGGTATTTGAAGTTTACTCTTAAAAAAAGTATTAATTACATACAACTCCTTATAAACATATCGAATAGCAGATGTATTCCTATAAAGTCAAGCTTTTTATATTTATTTCTATAAAAGTCCTAACGTTTTTAAATATACCCCAGCTATTAGGATCCGTCATAAAAATATAGTTAATCATAGATAAAATACTTAATCTTGATTAGTGGTGGGGTAAATTGATCTGTTTACCCCTCTTATATTATTTGTGATGGCAGAATGTAGAAATAAGATGACTATTGAAAATTTTTAAAAGGACATTTTTACATCATCGTTCGATATCTGTGGAGACCAAGCTTTGATGTGCTATTTGTGACACCCTAATAGTCCCATAATGAATAATATGAGAGAGTATGAAGGGCTTAATACAGCGGCACACTAAAATTAATAAATAAGCTTAAGCATTTTGAAATAGTGATTTCAGTTCAACGGAATATTAATGCTAGTGGGTCAGATCATTATACTTTTTTTCGTTTTTCCCAAAGCTGTGCTCTATTGTCAAAATTCCTCTTACACTTCGGGACATAGAAATTTACATAATATAAATTTTGGACAGAGAGTAATTTGTTCAAATTTCTAAAAAAATAAATTTAATCTGCAAAATCTAAAAAAATAATTCTTTTTTTTTGAGAGAGAGATAGGAAGCACGCTATCCGCTTCGTTTATTTCATTAGAAATAAACTTAGCTAGAAATGTGAATCAACTAGGATTCGAACTTGGGTCTCGGGTACCAACCACCAAGCCCTTTACCACTTGCTCTAGGGACGGTCGGTAATCTAAAAAAATAATTCAATAGTTGAAAACAACTTGAATAAAGCTTTCAGAAAATCCTATCATTGAGGTTCATCTTTTTTATTTTTTTAGGGTAAACTTCAAATAGCATCCTTATGGTTTTGCATATTCTCACTTTAGTACCTTATAGTTTAAAATATATCAAGTAAGTGTCATGTGGTTTCATTTTTATTTTTTCATCAGCTTCTCAGTTAATATTTCGTTAAATTATATACAAAAAAAACTTCAGATACCCCACCTAGGTTTATCGAATATTTAATTTAGTACAATTTAGTTTTAACTTTGTCACTAATTCAACGAAAAAAATTAGTTAAATCGATAATAAAAAGATAAAAAAAAAATCATAGGATACTAAATTAATAAATTTTAAACAATAGGGTACTAAAGTAAGAAAGCGTGAAACCACAGGAATGATATTTGAAGTTTTCTTTTTTTTTTATTATCTAACTAGTGATTTCTAATAAAGTTATTACCATTACAAGTTTACAACAGTAAATCTGTTGATAGGGATATAATATGATTGGCTCTCTTGCCCGCTTGTTGTCGGGTTGGGACAGATTCGGAGCAATTTAATTTCTATTCAATTTTTTATCCCATTTATCACTCTCCATTCGAGGCGGATCGAAAGCAGAGTAAAATTTTGGCGGATTGGGACAAATCGAAGAAAGAAAGAGATCTCTCGCCTCCCGCTCTAATATCATGATAGATCACGACGGCAGATTCAGAACGGACTATCTTTTTCTTTACTCTCATTTATTGTCCCATTTGGAACGATTCGGGTGCGACCTTCGCCAACTTGGATCCATTTGCATCCCTATTTGCCAAGGATTAAAGTACCAATCGGTACGAGCCGTATATATCGTGCCGTATCATACTAGCTAGGAATGTTAATAGCTACGAATACTAGAAATTTTATCCGAATCCGAACTCGAATGGAGCGGATATATCCAATGCTAAATGAATATGGATTCGAATATGAATCTTGACTGTACCCGATCCAAATCTGAACCCGACCCGTACCCGAATTTATTTTGCATTATATATAATATATGTATAAAAATTTGAGGTATATTTAAATGGCCTTTTTGCATAAAAAATTCACTAGTTTTGGGCTTTTGCAAAACTTGGTCGTTTTTTCGATTTTGCAGATTTGGTCTGAATTTTTAATAAACTGACCAAAATACCTTTATTATTTTTTCTTTAGTTTTTTTTTTTCCTTTCCGAAGAAGGTTGCGGAGGCAGAGGCGGAAGCGGCGTGCCTTGCCTCTGCCCCTCATGCCCTCATCCTCACCCGCGCAGCCCCCGCCCTCCTCGCCTTCGACCCCTCCAAGGCCGCGCCGTGACTCTTTTTTTTTTTTCTCCGATTCTCCTCCACCGTCTCCGCAGCCCGCCGCCGCCGCCACCGACGACGACAAAGAGGAAGTACTTCTTGGGAGATGAAAAGCATACCGACAAGAGGGGGGAGAAAACTCCGGCGAGGACGATGGCTGCGATAGAGGGCAAGGGAGAGATCGTGACCAAAAAAATTATAAAGAAAAAAAATAAAATTAAAAAAATATTTTTTTCCTCCATAAAAGATAAAAAATTATATAAGAATGAAGAAAAAAAATAATGTTGTACTATTTTAAATAAATGTTGCACTCTTTGAGACTGAAATTACAGTGTTTGAAATCAGATTTACACTCTTTAAGATGAAATTGCACTATTTTTTTTTCTTCTTCTTCCTCCAATTTATATTATTTTTTTTTCTTTTTCTTCTTCCTCCTTTCTTCTCTTCTCCTGCTTGAGTGTCCCCACCTCCCTCATCAAATCCCTCTGCTCCTCCTCTGCTGCCATTGCCGACCAACACAACAACAACAACAACAACAACAACAACAACAACAACGTCCGTGTGCTATCCATGCTCGTCACCGTCGGCACTGTGCCCACCCTCCTTGACATCTTCAACTCGGCCGCTGCGAACGTCGCCGGCAGCCTCGGCGGCGTCGGCGAGCTGTTGGAGCCCGCGTCCGCAGCTTCGGGTGGATCTGCGACTGGGTCATCACCGCCCACCTCGCGCGCCTCCGCAAGCAGCAGTCCCGCCTGTACAATAATTTCTTGTTTGATCTTCTCTATGGGAATCATTAATTCGGACAAATGACGGATCCACTCGATTTGGTCCACTCTACTATGAGCTCATGTAATGAAATTGCATTTATGAATTTAATAGAGGTAGGAGAATGAAGGAATTTTTTTTTTTCTTAATCCTGCATCTTTAATTTTTTTTTAAAGAAAATCATAATTTAATTTCAAATTTTAGTTTTTTAATGTAAAGTATCAAATCTTTAGCGGCGATGGCCCAGTCGCAGATCCACCCGAAGCTGCGGACGCAGGCTCCAACAGCTTGTCGACGCCGCCGAGGCTGCCAGCGACGTTCGCAGCGACCGAGTCGGAGATGTCGAGGAGGGTGGGCACGTCGCTGACGGTGATGAGCATGGATAGTATGCCGGCGTTGTTCTTGTTGTTGTTGTGTTGGTCGGCTGCAGCGACAGAGAAGGAGCAGAGGGATTTGATGAGGGTAGTGGGGACACTCAAGGAGGAGAAGGAGAAGAAAGGAGGAGGAAGAGGAGGAAGAAAAAAATATAGTATAAATTGAAGGAAGAAGAAGAAAAAAGAAATAGTGCAACTTCATCTTAAAGAGTGCAACTTCATTCTAAAGAGTGTAAATCTGATTTCAAAAACTGTAATTTTTGTATCAAAGAGTGCTACCTTTATTTAAAATAGTGCAAGTTTTTTAAAAAATAGTGCAACATTATTTTAATAGAGCAATTTTATTTTCTTCTTTTTTTTATATGATTTTTGATCTTTTATGGAGAAAAAAAATATTTTTTTAATTTTAATTTTTTTTTTATAATTTTTTTGGTCACGATCTCTCCCTTGCCCTCTATCGCAGCCACCGTCCTCGCCAGAGTTTTCTCCCCTCTCTCGCCGGTGTGCTTTTCATCTCCGAGAAGCACTTCCTCTTCGTCGCCGGCGGCGGCGGTGGGCTGCGGAGGCGGTGGGCTGCGGAGGCGGTGGAGGAGGATCGGAGAAAAAAAAAAGTGTCATGGCGTAGCCTTGGCGGGATCGAAGGCGAGGAGGGTGGGGGTTGCGCGGAGGGCGTGAGGGGCAGAGGCGAGGCACACCGTTTCTGCCTCCGCTGCCTTTTTCAGAAAAAGAAAAAAAAATGAGAGAAAAAAAAAAATGAGAGAGAAAAAATAATAAGAGTATTTTGGTCGGTTTACTAAAAATTCGAACTGAATCTACAAAATCGAAAAAATAACCCAGTTTTGCAAAAGCCGAAAACTAGTGGATTTTCTTATAGAAAAAGGCCTATTTAAATTTGTATTTTAAAATTTTAGATTTAATATAATATATTTTCAAATATTGAAAAAAATAATTGTTTCGGGTTTGAATTGTCGCGTTCGGGTTCGGATTCGGGTTTTGGATTTTTAGGTGAGTTCGAGTTTGGATATGGATTTTAAAAATTCGCCGGGTTCGGGTTCGGATTCGGGTCTCAACTTTGGAGTCGGGTTTGGGTCTCAGGTTTGGAGTCGGGTTTGGGTTTAGGTTTTTGAAAATCCGCCTCTAATCCGACCCATTGGTATCTCTAATGTCAGCAAGATATTGGCATGATATAGTCTCTGTGCCAATGACATAATTCAAAATTCTCTATTTTTGAAATTAGTAAGTAATTTTTTTAATAAAATTTAAAATATTTTATAAAAATATTAACATATTTTGTTATTAAAAAAATAAATATTTTATATCAATATATGTAGTAAATTTTCTATAGAACTCCGTACCACGTCACTTAGATGCTTGCTACTCGCACATCTAAACTGATGCTACTACACATAAGCGAGTCCCCAAAACTTGAAAACTATCACCTTTGTATTCATTCGCTCCGAGCCGCTGCGGTGTTCAAAATCGTCGTTCCCTCTCCCTCCTCCTCTCCATGAAACTGGTACTCTCTCTCTCTCTCTCTCTCTCTCTCTCTCTCTCTCTCTCTCATCCTTCTCTTCTCCTTCTTCTTTTTAACATGTTCGCCTCCTCCCGGTTCTACAAACCCTAGACGTGCCTTAGCCATGGCCGCGGCGGCGTCCACCGCCCCCCATGCCACGTCCTGGAGCTCAGTGGCCTCCGCATCCTCCTCGAGTGCCCCCTCGACCTCTCCGCCATCGCCATATTCGCCCCAGTACCCTCCTCCTCGCCCTCCTCCTCCGGCGACCTCGTCGCAGCTCCGCCGTGGTACAAGGCCGTCGCCGCCCACCACCTGTTCGACCCCTGTCTCCTCGACGCCGTCGTCGTCTCCTCCCCCGCCGCCATGCTCGGCCTCCCCTTCCTCGCCCGAAACCCTAATTTCTCCGCGAAGGTAGCGAGAAAATCGTGTGATTTTGGCGTTGGGTAGTTTTATATTGTGCGTACACTTACTTTTTAGATAATTCACATAACTTGCTAGCTTTCTATCCATGTTTTCTTTTGTTGCTTGTTTCAAGAAAGTCCTTCTTAGCATGTTTTAGATGAATTTAAGAATAATTAATGAACAATTTTAGCCCTTTATCCCTTATTTATTGAACAATTTTAGATGAGATTTTGGCATTGCTGGATTTATATTCCTCACTTTTCGATAATTTTGCAGATATTTCTAAACTTTTTTCCCCTGAGGTTTTAAATTTTGTTTCAGAAAAAGTCCGTAGCATGTTTCAAAGGAATTTAAGAAGGTTTAATTAACAATCTCGACCCTTTATCCCAGTAGGCATCACATACGCGCCCCTTTGTCGTAAAGTCGTAAATTTATTTATTTTGCCTAACACTCTATCCTTGTAATTCATGTTTCGAAGGTAAAATTTTGCTGAATGGAGAAAAAGTTAAGAAATTTACTAGAATATTCTGAAACTCTAGTAAAAGTTAGTTAGTAAAAGCTTTCATGAAAGAATAACTAAAAGGGATCTCTCGTGAGGAGATAAAAAGTAAGGACTTTTTTAAAAGTTATCTTAGAAGCTAGGGACCTGGATATAAACTTTTCTTTGGCAATTTGGTTCTGCAAAGTCTTTGTGAGCTTTGCCGAGTTTGAATGGTGATTTTGATTTTTTTTTTTTTTAATAAATTTCCTTAATGTTTCTTTTAGATATATGCTACGGAGGTGACTGCAAGGATTGGAGGGCTGATGATGGAGGAGCTGGTTGCAATGCACTCTGAGTTTGTGAGGTATTATGGGTTGGAGAAGAGGCAGGGGAGGCCGGATTGGATGAAGTGGGAGGAGCTTGAAAGGCTTCCAATCGAATTGAGGAACGTTGTTATGGGGGAAGAGGGGGAGGAGTTGGGTTGCTGGATGCCTCAGTACAGGTTAGTTATCTTGTTTTTGTCTTGATAATTAAGTTTTGATGGTTTATTAGTGTTGGTAAGTGAATGTGAACCAATGACCGTAGAAAAGAACTGCTGTTTGAGCTGAAGTTGGTGATTGCGAGATGTCAGAGTTTGACTGGGGGTTAAATTGATGCCGTCATCATGTATTTCATAATGATTGCGTTTGACTTCTAGATTATTGTTTATGATATTTGAATATTGGTTGAAAAGCTTGGAGACTATATGTTTAACTGGTTCTGTATGGTGGCAAACTTGGTATCTGGGCAAGATAATTATTTTAGCTATGATCTTTGAAATTTGTTATAATGAGAACTTCATTCAAGAGATTTTTTTGTTTAACCTATTTCTTCATCATGTTTGATGGCTCTTCCTCAACTTGTTTATCTGTTCATGTTGTTAGTAGGTTTTGACATTCACAGTTCTAGACGTGACAAGCCTTCATGTTTTCTTTACGTAAAATACCACTAACTTTTATCCTAATTGCAATTCGATCCACTAAATAAAATTCAATGGAAAAATGCCGACCAAACTTTTACCATTGCAATATTTCCCGCAAAAGACTCATTCGGAGAAAAATAATCCTCACTGAGAAGTTACTAAAGTTTGTTGGTTTTAACAACAAAGCCTGATCCACAAAATTTAATTTGGTGCAATTACGTCTGAGCGAGGAATAATTGGCATAGTAATATCAGATATTCTTGACTTTTTATTTTTATTTTTGCACCAAGCAAGTTTGGTCAAATTGAAATTAGAAACAAGTTGGTTGATATTTTGCAACAAATTAAAGTTAGTGGCTCAACTGCATTTGGAGATAATATTCTTGTTTGAAACTTTTTTCGGAAAAAAACACTATTGGCTTACATGTCATTAAGGATCGATGAAAAGAAGCAACATAGGCTAGCTATGGTTGCCATAAAGCATCTCAAAATATCATAAGTTATACATGCAGTCTGGCTATCGTTTTTAGCTCCTACCAAGATATTACTTTTGCTGTGACACTGATTCAAAATGAAGTTAATTGATATGTTATCACTATTATTTATTTGATTGTTTGAATATTTGTTGTGTTCCTGGTATTGTGATACCATATTTAAATTGGGGATGCAATAATCTGGTATTTGTCAGTGCAGCGGAAGTAAAGGAATGTATGCAGAAAGTAGTGCCTCTGAAGTATGCGGAAGAAGTTTGCTTTAATGGCGCCATAATACTGAAGGCTTTCAGTTCAGGCTTGGAGATTGGAAGTTCAAATTGGATGATAAGCAGTCCGCGAAGAAGCATAACATATTTGTCCAGCTCCATATTTGAGTCTGGTCATGCCATGGGTTTTGACTACCACTCTCTACAGGGGAACGATTTGATTCTATTTTCTGATCTCTCATCTATGAATAGCACCGATTATGACACTAAACCAGACGAGTGCAATTCTCCCCCTTTGAGGTAGATTATTATTGTGTTATTACAAATACCTTGATTGTACCTTTGTTTTGTTTGATCCTTGTTACTTCGGTAAGTGAACTGTAAGATTTTATATTGTTGTGTACAACTTCTTCTAGGACGGATAATGATAACGAGGATCATATTATTAAAAGCTTAAGTGGCAATGATGAAAATCTAGAGGAGATTGAGAAGATCAGTTTCATATGCTCATGCATTGTGGATTCCTTGAAAGCTGGAGGTAGTGTCCTGATCCCAATAGGTCGACTTGGTATACTTCTTCAACTTTTGGAGTATATCTCTCGTGCTCTAGACAATTCTAATCTGAAGGTACTTTAAAAAAACATTGCTATCTGTTACTTCCCTTTTGTGCATTTCTCTTTTCTCTTGATAGTGTGTTGGTTTTTTTTTTTTTTTTTGCTCGTACAATTATAAGCATGATTACTGTCAATTATCCTGCAGGATATTTTATGTATGTCTTTGGTGAGTAAGTTTGGTAAAGCATTTCTATTGTGCAGAACTGAATTACTTTTCAAATTGTTTATTTAAAGGTTAGATGTAAGGTTAGTCGCTGAACTTTTGATGATTTAGTCCTTGAATTTTTTGCTATAATGGTCTCGTCCCTAGTCTTATCGAAGTTTCAGAATGTCTTCTGTAGGTGCATTTTCACCCAAAATCTTTAACATTGCTTAGGTTATAGATTGCACACATTGGTAATAATGTTAAATGATCTTTTAGTCTCTTTTTTTTTTTTTTTTTTATCTCTAAGCCATCAGATTATTTTTGGATGTTTCTTTTTTTCATGCTAAATCCTCTTTTTTATTATGTTTTTATATATATGTGCATGGACAGCATGCATTTGATTGGATGTCAGGAAATTTATGCTGAAAATAAACTCTGCAATGACAATGGAAAAATTAGGAAAATTAGGAACTAATCTGGTCGATTTAAAAATGTGGGGACCTTACCTTTTATTTCAATAAAGGATTACAAGTCTTTGCTTTCATATAAAGGAAACGAAGAAAAGATAGTGCATGCGACGAATTACTTATTGGGTTGGAGAGGCTTTGCTGTACTGGTTATTTCCCACGTTGGACTGGGTCGGTCAACAATCATGTTATATTTTACCACTTCCACTGGTGAACATCTACTGGTGAACAGAGCCTGCATTATCTGGATTTGGAACACTGTTCTCTTACTGTTTTAACTTTTTGTTCGTTTCTCCACCCTCTGTTTTTTTTTAATAATATTGATGTGGGTATGACGGCATTTTGGTGTATTTTATATAGACATAGTATTAGCTATATTTGTGAATGCTCTTCTTTTCTCTTCAGTTTGCTGCAAGATCTTTCTCTTTCTCTTGTTGTGTATTTTTAGCATTGGCTTGTTCGAAGCAGGGTAAGATGTTACATCTCTTATCAGCTGTGATTATGTCATTTAACTAACCTTATTCTTTATTCTAACGATACTGATTATTTGTTAGGTGCCCATATTTATGGTTTCTGCGACAGCAGAGGAGACATTATCATTTACTAATGCTATCCCAGAATGGCTTTGTAAAGAACGTCAAGAAAAGGTTATTGCCAATACATGAATGTGATAATTTTAACATTATTACCATGAACCTTTTGGTGGATGACGATATCATGTTCTTGATGGTCATGCAGCTTTTCTTAGGCGAAGCATTGTTTGGACATGCGGAGCTCATCAAAGAGGGAAAGCTTTGTGTGTTTCCACTGCTGTATGAAAGAGAGTTATTGTAAGAACTTTGAAGTGATGATATGATGTTCATCTTTAAGAGTTCTACCGTAGAATGCCAAATTCTGCAATTTTTGCCAAGTTCCTATGCGGACAAATAATTCATATTGTTTCCTTTTCTTGATGCCGCTTTATAGGTTAAGGTATCCATTATTACATGGGCTTATTTGAGGTTGGTCTGCTATATGAATTCTCAAAAGAAATTGCAGTATGATTTGTAAAATGGATACTAGTATAGGTTAAGGTATCCACATTCTTTGAAGTTGGGGTATCACCTCTAACCTTGTCATTCTCTGCGTCCTTTTGGTCTTTCCACTTTATCTACTTGATAGGCTACTAGACTCTTGCATTTGTATTTTGACATTCTATATGGCTACACTACCTCGAAAAAGTTTTCCTCATTTTGTCCTCGTAAGTAGCTTTATTGTTTTTTGAATGACTTTTATGCTAACCGATGGTTGTTAGAAGTGGCATGTAGTTGCATAAACATGAAATAAAGAGGCATGAGGTTGCAAAAACTAACTAGAAGGCACTGAATATTTGAAGGCTCCGCGCATTGTCATATTTTCTTTGTATCCTTTAAAAGTAGAGAGAATTATATGTGAGGAATTGAATATCCAATCAAAATTGTACTGCCATTATGATCTGTCATTATAAAGAGCATACTAATAATGTTCTGACCATGCGATTTATGTGGGTTGATGTAATTCTCATATTGATCAATTTACTATTTGACCACTAGGGGCACAATTTTCAAAATTAATCTTATAATTGGTTGGTAATTAGCAGTTCTCTTACAAATTCTTCTGAACTTTTGAGTCCTGCTCCAGCTGACTGTAGAAAAGGCTTGTATAATACTGATATGCTCAACGTTTCATCAATGCTGTACTTTTTAGAGATCCCTCCCTTCTTTTTTCTTTGCTTCATCTCTTAAATAGATCAAAATGGCTCTTCAACACTCTATACCATGCATTTTTGACCTAATGCAAGCTTCGCTCGTTCTTTTTTTTTTTTTTTTTGAAATCAATACTTTCATCTTTTTCTTCTGAAGTTGACGAGCTTTTAATAATAACCTTACAAGTTTGGAATACGAGATCGAAGCAGTGCATTAGTTACTTTTGGACCTTTCCTTGAGATGAACAGCAAAAGCTGTTTGCGATGTTGGATGAAACTTCAACCAAGTTGTTTGACAATATTTGTTTTCACATTTGTTTGTTTTAACCATCCTAATGAAACTAAAAAATCTTTTCAGGATGGCGTGGCAAGAACCGTGCATCGTATTCTCTCCTCATTGGAGTCTAAGGTTTGGTTCGGTTGTTCAGTTGCTTAATCGTTGGCATTCCGACCACAATTCACTACTTATTCTAGAGGTATATTTCCATTTGCTTGATTAGGGCCCAGTGAAAATTTTGTCACAGCCTATTAGGATATCTTCCTTTTAGGGCATTCTGCATTGAGTTATTTAATCTTATATCTAAAAAAAAATGTATGACTTGCAGCAAGAAGTTGATGCTGAAATGGCTCTTTTGCCCTTCAAGACATTGGCAATGAAGGTTCTCCAATGTTCTTTTCTTTCTGGGTTGAAGTAAGGAGCTCCCCATTACCGTGTTCCTTTGATGCTCTATTTATGCAAACACTTTATTTTATTTTATTTTTTTTATCTCTGAATATTAAATGTCAAGTTGATACTAATTATCTATATTGCTTAGTTTTTCTTCGGTACTCGTGCATGCTTAGAAGAGTATTTAAGTAGAAATTGGATAGTTTCTGGAGGCCTTGATTTTTCTCTGAACTCCAGTTGAGTTCATTATTTCAGTTTTACTTTTGTGAGGCAGATGTTTTATCTTTAATCTAAGTAGGCCCGTGCTCCACTAAATTGGTACTGAAGGAAGAAAGTTGATCAATGAATCTTGTTGCTTATCTGTTTTTTTTTTTTTAATTGGTCTTGCATTTATAAGTGAAATCATGCTGGTTATGAAGCAGCTTCATAATCGGCTTGGCTGTGTTTGTCTGATTCTTCATGCTTGTTATGTATTGGTAATTGACCTTATTTTTTGTGCCTATCTTGAAACTTGTTTAGATTCATGAGAACCGCCTTTTAGCTGCTATAAATAGGGGTTGATTTGGTATCTAAACAAGCCCGATGCTGAAAATTGTAGTTCTGGGAAAGTTAACAAAATAAACGTTAAATGTGTATGCTGCTCGCATCGGTAAATGCTATTACATTATGTTGGTCGGTAACCTTCGAAATGTGAGATACAATGGCAAACCTGAAAATTCGTGATTTGTCATGTTGGTATTTCGGCCACATTCTGCAAACTTTGTCCAGGTTTACTTTTGTTCGTTGAAAGCTCTGGCTCGTCTTTTAAGCTAGCTACTATTTTTTTTTTCTTCTTTTTTTTAATCTCTACTGATGGATGATACTTCTTTGGTTTGCAGGATGCAGAAAGTTCAACCATTGCTGGAACTGCTACGGCCAAAGCTCGTTCTGGTAGCCTCTCATGTATCTCCTTAGATAAAGCAATTCTCTCTCATTTTTCAATTTCTTTGTGCTAATTATCTTATCATTTCATTTGCAGTTCCCCGAAGTTCTGAGACCTCACTGCCCTATAAAAGAAGGCGGCTCATTCGCGTTCTTATACTATTCCGAGAACGTGCGGTTACGAGTACCAAACTCGAGAAAAGGCTTTGAAGTTCAACTGGCAACCGAGCTAGCATTTCAGCTTGAACCCAGAAGATTACTGGAAGGTAGTATGGCCATCGCCAGATTGCAAGGGAGGCTTCTCCTGAGCAAAGGGAAGTATCTCCTCGTCTCTGGAAAGAAGCCGCTGAAACAATCAAACGAACAGATGCTCCTCTGGGGTTCTGTTGATCCCGCTCGACTAATTCTAGCCCTAGAAGAGAGAGGGATAGTTGGTTCTATCTGTGACGACGATAAAGCCGCGGATGGTTATTGGTTCATTCAGGTCTCTAAGCCAGAAGAGGGGCTAATTAAGAGCAGTGCGAGTGAGACCGTAATCTCTTGCGACGACGAAAGGACGTCTGCCCTAATATTTGAAGCTCTTTGTAGTGTTTGTGATGGAATTTAATATTGTATGATTTTTATAATATATTGTATAAACGAATAACATAGTATATTATGGACAAATAGTATAATATATTACAATATATTACAAAGATTATGCAGTATGTGTATAAACAATGCATATATTATACTATTTGTACAAATATTGTACTATTTGGAAGAGAATGTTATATTATTTAAGAAGTATTATATATATATATATTTTTATTGGAAGTTTTTATTTATATGGTAGATAAGAATTTTATTTCTCCAAAAAAAAAGATGACTGTAATAATGATTTGTCAGTTGTATTTTTTAAGGTATTTAATTTATATACTTTTTATGCATTTTGAAACAGGGATAGCTTGGTCATTTTTTTAAAAATCGAATCGAACCTGTAAAATTTAAAAAGCGGACTATTTTTACAAAAATTTCAAAACAAGTGAATTTTTTATGCAAATTGGCCTATATATTTACATTCCAGTTATCATTTAGGGGGTGAAAACCGTAGTCAGATTTTTTTTTTAAAATAATTATATCTATATTCATATTTTTTGTTATTATTTTTTTTAAATGTGGAATTCAAATATGAAATATATACTTGCGTATTATCGAATTCGATGGAGATAAATTTATCCTAACCACTATCACCCCCACTTGTTTTCATTTCCTTGTAAATTTTTTCCATTACTTGGCCCTCAAGTCTCACTCGTTTCTCTCTCACTTGTTTTTAGCTCCTCCTCCTCCTCCTCCTCCTCCGAGCTTCTTCGTTGTCTCCACCCCAAAACCCTAATCACAAGCAGAAGCAGCAGCAGCAGCAGCAGCAGCAGCAGTAGCAGTAGCATCAGATCCGGGGATGGACGCGGCGATCGGCAAGTTCTGCGACTCCGTCGGGTCCTTCTTCAGCGGCGGCGACAACCTCCCATGGTGCGACCGCGACATCATCGCCGTAAGCGTCCCCTTCGCTGCTGCCCCCCCTAACGCTAACCCTAAACCCTAGAAACTTCAATTTCGGTGCTGGATATGCTCAAATGCACGGAGAACTTGAGCTCTGACCTCTTCGATCGGCATCGTTTTGTGCTGATTTGAGTTAGTTGTAGCTGATGAATTGAAAATTTTGTCAAATTAAATTAGTTATTTGGTCAAATTTGAAATCGAACCCTAAACCCTAGAATTCCTTTGGTTGAAATGCATTGAGAACTTGAGCTTTCACCTTTTTCGATCGACAGCATTTTGTGTTGATTTGGATTATTGTAGTCAATGAATTGGGAATTTTGTTAAACTAATAAGTGATTTGGTCAAATTCATTTCATGTCTCTACTTTTTTTTTGGGGAGGGGGTTGGAGGGGTGCATTTCGTTAATAATTAATGATCAATAGCCAACGGAGTAGCTAGTTTTAATGAAATTTGCAATTAATTGGCTAAAAGAACTCAAATCAAACCTGGACAAATGAAGGTTGACGGGTGACAATTGAAAATTTTGATTCAGGGGCCTATTCCAAAATTACCTCTCACTTGAAGGGTTCCTGAAACACTTTTACAAAATTATTTTGTATCCAAGTTATTCTTTTTGGAATTGGATGATGTTTTGGACTATATCATTGAATTACTGAAGTACTCAGAAAGATCCCAAAGATTCAAGTAAAAGTATTGAATAAAGGATCCAATTATTCTCAGTTTGCTTACTGCTTAGAGCTTACAATCTTTTAGATAAGAATGCATGGCTATAGGCTATTTTTGAATAGGCCTTCAACTCTACTTTTTTCTTGATTGACACCCCTATTTATTTATTTATTTTATTTAAGATATTTGTGTAAATTGAGTCGGGGATTCATGAGAATTAACAGCTCCTTTAGCCATTAGTTGTTATCAATTTACGAAATCAATAGTTTCATCAACTGTTCAGAATAGTTAAATTTAACTGAATAACTGTTAAATTTAATAGAATATTTTTAGTTGATGAAAATAACCTAAATCAAAAGAATGAAAAGTTGTGGGGATTTCAATAAAAAAAATAGTTGAGCAGTCTATTTCCAAATGGCCTATAGTTGAGGGGATTCCTCTACACTTTTACCTTTTTCTAACTATTATAACTATAAGATTTTCAACAATTTAGTAAGTGTTTTGTGAACAATGGAATGAATTATTTGCTTAACCATTTGCATATGTCACTTTCATTTCAATTGAATGACCAATTGTTATTAACTTCTTCTAAAGAGGATGCTAAACAAATATGGAAGTATAGGAACAATTTTAGTGTGAAAAGATTTTGATCATTTGTTTTCGGGGTTATAACTTTAACTATGAAAGAATCCTAAACAAATAGACCCGTCCAATTTGTAGAAATGTTTGTTACTTCCTTTTGTTATTTCCTTCTGCAGAGTAAAGTTTAGGGATTAAGGGACAAAGGTTGAATTTTTCGGGTTCCTTTTATTGCGTCAAAAGAATGTTACCTTTTATCATGTCAAAAGAATTTATCTTTCTATTTGTCATAGGTTTATCATTTTGATATTCAGATATCAGTCGAGAAGATGTTGAATTCCATTTCCTCTTTCCATGTAATTCTGAATTTTCGTTATACGTATCAACTGTCAAGAGTGAACCCGCTCACACTAAAGTATTTTTGCAGCGTATATGAAGTTACAAACAGAGTGATGTATTCCCACTTGAGAACTTTAGGATCATTATTTATCAACTTGAATCCCACACATGACTTTCTAGAATTCAAATGCAATTACTATATGTTTGCTATCGCCTTATGGCATGGTTCAAGCAATACTATGTGATCTGTGGAACATATTATGAAGTGCCATGTTGTATTTTACAATATCTCTTACATGATGTTAGTGAGTTGTTTAATTTTTACTTGCTCTTTAACTTGAATACGCATGTTTGTACCGTACTGTAATTTCTGGCTTGTTGATCGATGGCTTTTGCAAAATTTGGAAATCGCCAGAGCAATTTTTTTAAAATTGACACATTTTTTAAATTTTTTTTGCTTAAACTATCTTGTTATTATTTCTCTTTTCCCTCAGGATTAAAACTGTTTTGCATTTTGGTTCCTAGTGAACCCTTAAGAGAGGCTGACGAACATACTCTTTTTAGAAAATCGAACAGAGTAAACATATACAGATTAGAAGATTATATTGATGCTCTAGAACATGATATACAATTTCAGGCTAAGCTCCATAATTTTCTTTAAATCTATTTGCAAATTTTGTTTTTCCTGTGGCGTGTGGGTGGTAATCATTTGGTTTTTTTTAAACATGTGCAATTTATTTATGTTATAGCATGCAGACAAGCTCATATCATTGTGCTTGATTTCTTGGCAGGGTTGTGAGAAAGAGGTTGCTGAGGCTGGGAATGAAGAACAAAAGGCTGAAAGCCTTATGAGGTTATCTTGGGCCCTCGTTCACTCTAGACAACCCGATGATGTGAATCGTGGAATAGGGATGCTTGAAGGTAACATATGTTTTCCTTCTTGGGTAAATTGCACTAATAGTCCCTGTACTTTGAGTTGAGTTTCATGTTCATCCTCGAAATTTTAATTTCGACTTTTGAGATCCTGAACTTTTAAATAAGGTTTCAATTTAGTCCCTAAACTTTCAACAATATTTCATTTTGGTCCTTATCGTGGAGTAAAAATTATTGTATGCACCTAATTCATCTGGGTATTCATATGCCATAAATTGATTGATTCTTCACCAATCTTATACTTTCAATCCAATGATTCAATTTATATAACGAAAAAAACTATAACTCAATGTGGTAAGGTCGAAATATGAGATGAAAAAACAGTGGATAAATGTTTAGTGACTAGTAATGTTTGAACTTTAAAATTTGACGGCTAGAATGAAACTTGCCCAAAAGTTCAAAAGTTCAGGGACTAGTGGTGCAATTTAACCCTTTTTTTCCTGGTATTAATTGCTTCTCTCTTTCTTTCTTTTAGTTAGTATCTGTGAATTTACCTATATGAGAATATGAGAGGCAATTTGTTCCTTTTGAACTACTATGTTTGTTTTGTTTAATTATAGACTTTTGAGTAAGAGTAATGTCTTGACACTAAGCCTCTTCTTGTCTTGGCAGCTTCTCTGGATAGTTCTAGCAGCCCATTGCAAACACGGGAAAAACTATATTTGTTAGCTGTTGGGTACTATAGAAACGGGGATTATGCAAGGAGTCGTCAGCTTTTGGAGCGGTGTTTGGAGGTTTTACCTTATTTATTTTACCACCGATACAGTCTATTTACATATTCAGATACTTTTTCTTCCATTCGATACCAGTACTATTTTTGCTTGTTGTGCAAAGGATGTTTTGAAATTTACTTTATATCTTGGTAAATATTTTTGTGGACAACAACTTGGTCATATTAGTTTGAAGTTTGAACTGCAACCCATCCTATATGCTGCTGTAGTTATTAATTAAATGGTAATGCTGATGGATTCTCATGTTTTTTGGTATTGTTGCATTTAAAAAATTTATTTTTTTTTAACTTTAACGAGTTTAAAGTTTTACCAGCTTGATATATTTTCATCATTCAGTCACAATCTTGTAAAGGTTTTCTGATGATAGACTGAAATGCTGCACACACTATTTTGGTATACTTATGTTGAGTTTTTTATTTTTTGTTATATTCTGTTGTAATTTGTAGGTATGTCAAATTTCTGTGTGGCTATCATACTAATAAATCCTTTGGAGGATAATGGAATAGCTGATAGAATTAACTTTTTGCCAATCTAATTACAATCACACTTTGTTTATTTGCCATAAAAAGTTGTTAAAGTATGATGCACACAGTTATTGCCATGTATAATAACCTAAAGAAACATTTCTTCCAACTGACAATCACGCATCACATTAGCTGTCAAAATGTTTTGCTTGTCTAGATTAGTTTTCATTTTAAAATAGAGTAGAGAGTAGTATTTTAGTGTTGAAGCCTCAGTCACTCGTACTTTTGGGAGCCTCCATTCACGTTAGTTGCATTATAGCCAACTTAATTATAACAGAAAGGTATTTATGATGAGGTAAGTCTTATCCATCTCTTCCTGTTTCTCTGTGTTTGTAGAAATAATTTTTGTTGAAGTACATAAAAATCTGGAGAGCTCTTATACAGTGATTGGATTCAAGATGCTTATTTACCAGTCATCAAACATTTGAATGCATCCTTGTGTTGCAATAATTAATTGGTTAATTGGTGTCACTGAACACTTGTAACATCTACCCATGCTCACAAATTTTGATGTGCAAAAGTTTAAGGGCCTGTCATTTTGTTGCAATAGCCATTGCCAGTCTGCTCCGTTGTCTTTTTAATCCTCTTACTTCCTTTTGTTGTCAACTATTGAGTTATCTATAGGGGTGTCAACGAGCCGAACATGAGTGAGCTGGGGCCGGTTCATTAAAGTATCGAGCCGAAAAATTCAGCTCGTGTTCCGCTTGTTAATAAACGAGCCGAACACGAGCTGGCTCACGAGTTGGCCAACGAACAATTAAATAGATTAGATTGGATATGTATAAAAAAAAAAATTTATAAAATCTTACTCATTAGACTTTGATCTAATGGCTGAAACTTTACATATAAATGAGTCTTTTAATAATTGAGCTCAGCTTTATATTTTATTTGCTAAAAATCAAATAAAAAAAATATTATATATATTATTTATTTATATATATAAATATATATAAATATAAATTATATAAATTATATAAATATAAAATATATGTATTCGAGTTGTTATCGAGCCGAACACGAGCGAGTTGACCCCAGCTCGTGTTCGGCTCGTTTACTAAACGAGCGATTCGATCTCTAGCTTATTTCGAGCCGCCGAAGCACGAGCCTGGACAGTGACCTGAATTGTCACCCTTAGTTATCTGTCATGGAACAACTCATTTTTTCAGCATGGATGTGATAGAAGCAGTACTGTTATAGTACTGAATGAATCTTATAGCACAGCATTATCGAAGTGATACTACATCAGAATCTCTATACCACAGATACTATGGAGTATTTAGCACTGAGGTACTGTAGCTTTAGAGGAGGAAGAAAATCAGAAGAACAAGGCAAAGATGAAAGATTCTAGCGGTGTTGTAGCATAATGCTGTAATAATAACACTATTAGAATCACTGTAGCATTGTGGTACTGTATTGCACAGAGAAAAGGGGAAAAGAGAAGAAAGATAAGAAGACAAAGATATGAGAGGAGAACTAGAGAGAACTTCCTCAGCTGAGATAGAGGAAGAATAGAGATAGCATATTTTGTTGTTGTCTATAAGGTTAACAATTCCAGCCTGATGAGGATGCCTTTTGATGTAGGTGAGGAGAAAGAAAAACAATTAAACTCTTTAATTTGTGTTTTAGTTAGATTAGGTTTTAGAGATATTTGCTAGAATTTGATTTTTGTCTTTTAGTAATTTTTGGCTAAACCAAATCCCTGACTATCAGGAAGTTTGGTTGAGATGCAGGTCAGCTAGGATTAGGCTTCTAAGTAGTGTAAATGAAGTCCAAGACCTCTGCAATCATTAGTGTGTTTTGGGAAGGAAAATTGCATTTACTTTCCATATGGGCAAATTTTGGCCTTTCTTTCGTTCCCTTCCTTTTCACCAACTTCTTTTGCTTTCTCTCTTTCTGTTTTTTTTACAACAAACCATTGCCTCTATCTGTTTGAACCGCTGCCATTCATCCAAATCATTTCCGCCCACTGTCACCAGACCCCGCCCTACCATGCTCATTGTTCAAAACTGCTCGGCCATAAGGTTGCACGTGCATTGCCTCCACAAAGCTGAGCTCTCCCACAATCCCAACTCCCATTTTTTATGATCTTTTCGTCTTTTCTGCAAATCTGTAATTAGTAGCCGCCCCATTTGGGAGAAAAAAGGAAAATAAAACCTATCAAACCCTTTGCCATTGAACGCTTTTCTGCAAATCTATAATTATTAGTAGCCCCGTTTGGAAAAAGGGAAAAAAAAAAAGAACACCTACCCAACCCTTTACCATTCAACCCTTCATCACCTTTTAGCCTCACATGAACCCATAGCCGAATCCATAGGCGTCTTATTCATTGGGAAGAAACATTACATGCTGCAGTTTTCTATTGGTTGGGTCTATAGGACAAAATGGCTTAACTTTTTGCTTAACCAGTTTAGAGGATGACTGTTTTAGTTAATCCTTTTTGGGGAGAATTAAATAGTGTTGAAATGGTTAGAGGAATACAGACATTGTAACTATAAAGTAAACCGGAAGGAGAGTGATCTAGTAGATTAGAAGATGCTGCAGGATCAAATGTGGATACGTCCTCTTACTGCACTTTGTATTTGGTCTTATATCTTGTTTTGATCTGGATAGTGGGTTTCCGACTTACTGAATTATCCATTTATTGATTTGCTTGATGTATCATTTCCTATGTGTATCTAAATATATCAAAATGGTTGTTATGTCAATTTGCAAATGGGTACCTAACTTCAAAAGTTTAGATTTCATTACCTAGCTTTTTGAAATTGTGTTTTCAGTTTTCAAATTGTCAGAGAAATCTGTCTTCACCTAGTGCATCCATTTATCTGCTCACCGTACTGCATTTGCCCTCCATCCCATAGCATACTTTCAATAGAATCATCCAAGACCATGTGTAGAGGCATTTATAGAAAATATCTGTTATTGTTGCCAAGATTGACAGGGATATACGTGACAATGATCTAGTAATCTAATATAATTGCACAAATCAAGCACAGAATTTTATTCCTGAGATTCAATGTCGCCTTAATGTGAAATCATTTTGTGATGCTTATGTTCGATAAATTACACGAGCTTGAAATCTTGTAGGGTAGGATATAACAGGCTTCGATGTTCACTTTACATTCATTTAATCCCTGCTCAATGGTATTGTAGATTGCACCTGATTGGAGGCAGGCACTGACTTTGCAAAAGGTAGTGGAAGATAAAATTGCAAGAGGTGAGATATTTGTTCATGCGTAAAATTTGAGCTAGCACTTTAAATTGATTATCTTCAGTATATTATTATAATGCTTTCTCTTACCCATTTGATAGCTCAAAACTTGGTATGCTTTGAGAAATATTTGTTCTTGTTGACTTACGCTCACGTCTTATCATGTGCTTATATATAAGCGAAATGACCAGATCTTTTTTGTGGCAACAGACGGTTTGATTGGCATGGGCATTACTGCTACTGCTTTTGGAGTGGTGGGCCTTCTAGTCGGAGGGATTGTTGCCGCCGCATCTCGCAAGAAGTGAAAAATTTTCTTTCAGATTCACTACGACGAGTTCTTCACCCTTTTGTCGTTACGTCAACTACCAAGTGTTTTCGCTTCAAGTATCTTTTTATCTCTAACTCTGCTGAATCTTCATAAGCAATAAAATAAGAATATGGGCTTTCTAAGAATGTAAATTTTCTGTTAATAGGTTTTTTTTCCATTAAATATAAAAAATATGCATCTAATGTTTTTTCCAGTTCTTTTCATATATAAGATCTTTATTTTCACCTTTTTATGCATTCTGATGAAATTTTCTCTCTCTGTTGTTTCCTTTTTCTTTCTTTTCTCACTCACCATCTCATGATTATTTAAGCTTATGTGTCAACATTGAATCTGTCTGATAGTTGAGATATTGTTAGCAATAATATTGATCTGATTCTAAGCTTTTCTCCTTTCCATGAGGCTACTGGATTTCAAATAGTGCGCAGTTCATTTAAGTCTACGGGATTTCGAACCACTGATGTTTTAGGTAGTATTTGATTTGTTGAATTTACAGGACTTCATATTTCGTGCCTCTGTATGAAACTATGGAAACTGAAATTATATGCGGAGATAATATTCTTACATTTATTGTCATTTTACTGTTCCTTGTAGATCTAAGGGTTCATACGTACATAGACATTCTCTGTTTTTTTTTTTTTTTTTTTTTTTTTTTTTTTTTTTTTTTTTTTTTTTTTTTTTTTCCTTTTGGGCATCTATTAAATTATTAATACAATACTCTGCATCTTTCTTAAATAGGCTCGAATATTTATGATGATTGTTGAATTAGAATGTAAGGCTTTATGAAAACAAGTTGGTTAATGTTCCTTATATATAGGACCTGCTAGGGAGCAATGTAGAAATAGTGTAGTTGAAAAACACGAGTTTTTTTTTTTTTTAAGCTTCCTTGGACTTTTTTTAAATTTTTTTTTTTAACAATGTACTGTTCGGGTGCCTATTCTAGAGTTTTAAAATACATATTTTGTAGTCCAAATGGAGTATTTTTTGCTATATAATAAAGAAAGAGGTTCTAGCTTAGTTAAAAAATAAAAAAACAATCATAGCAAGTTGGTAAAATGGAGTCATATAGTGGTTGGTCATCCAAACAATATATAAATGTGATATTTTTTATATAGAGTAATGTGATATTATGACATATTAATACCAAAGTGAAAAAATCACTATGTAAAATTTTCAAAAGTTCCCAAACAGCCCAAATTCGGTAGAGTAGAAAAAGAAAAAAAAAAAAAAACTGAATATATATATTGTGTTCATTAAAAGCTGCTAATTTGGACAGCTGTGGTGAATAAAGAGATTTTTTTAATATTTAATTTTTGGTATATTTTTATATTATAAAACTGGCTTGGTCTGCTTAATCATTCCACTACAGCTTGCTATCTAGAATAAATCACTCAAGTTAGACACTCACAACTGCAAGTTTCGCAATCAATGCATTCTTTTGCATCTTTACTCTGTTTTTGTTCGTGGATAAAAATACATTGGGGAGAGCCCCAAAGACACTTAGTTGGGAAATCCTAGATTCGCTGCCACTCGTTAATTTTATCTTTTTCGGATTCACTGCTATGCATTAGTTTTGCCTCCATCTAATAGTTTATTGAGTATTTTAATACCAAAATTCACACACAATTTTTAAATCTTAGAGAAAAAAATTATAATTCTTAGATAAAAGTAAAAGTGATACGTGGCGACAGATCGAGGCTGTTTAATGAAGTGTTGTTCAGAAGTTCTTCACTGAAATTTAAGAGGCAACCGAACTCGCAAAAGAGGTTTAGGAGACACATTGTACTTTGTTAGAGGTTTGGTAATTTTAGATTTATAAACTAAGATAAACTTCAAATTGCCCCCTTTGTGGTTTAACTTATTTACACTTTTTTCACCCTACCATGGAAAATGTTTTTATTTTATCCCCTGTAGTTTAATTTTTATTTTATCAAAAAATGATAAAGTAAAAAAATTTTTTTTAAAAAATTATAGAGTGGCAAAGTAAAAAATGAGCTAAATTACAAAGGGGCAAAGTGCAATTTCTAGAACTACGGTTGACAAAGTGAAAATAAGCTAAACCCTGGGTTGGCAATTTGAAGTTAAGGAGTGCTAAGATTCAAATTTAATTTTTAATTTTAAATTCAAAATATAAATTTGAATTTGATATTTAATTTTAAATCTAAAATTAAATTTGAACTTTGAATTTCTCTATCCTGAACTTAGAAACCCCCTATCTCTCTCTTTCTTTTTTTAATTTTTTTTTTCACTTGTCATGTTATTATTATTATTTTTTAACTAAAAATCCAAAGCAGTTGGTAATTTCTACTATCCTTGGATTAGGCTCGTAGGGTTTACAACTCTTTTGAGTTGTAGAGTTAGCATTTTTAATTTATAGTTTACCCATAAAAATTAAATTTTTTTCAAATTTATTGGGAATTTTAACAAATTTATTGGTTTTAATCACTTCTAATAAATAAAACTAGAATAATTAATAAAAATTTAAAAATAATTAATTATGAAAATATAAATTAAAAAATTTAGAAGTTTTACGAGTGTGAATACAAAAATTAGGTAAGAATTTTTGGACAACCCCTCGATATGCCCACATTTCAAAAATAGAGCCCTGACCTTTTATATCTTTTTTAGAATTAAGTGATTTAGTTAATTTTTTTTTCCAATTCGGTGGTAGTTTTATCAAATTTAATTGATTTAATAACTTCTGATAAGTAAAACTAGAGTAATTAGAGCTTAATAACTAATATAGTCATTGAATTTGATAAAATTTTTTAACATAACTGAGTACAAAACTCAAATAAAAAAAAAAAAAGAAGTTGAGGGGGTCACAATCGAAAAATAAAAGTTGTATAGGTTAGGGGGTCTCCATACTTTTTTACCCAAATATAAAAATGATGTCGATTGTTTTTAAAATACTCTATACTTGAGGGGGTATTCATAAATTTGGAGTGCGGTGTATGAGATGTAGTTATACACCCGGTGCAGGAAAATTTCTCCACATTTAGCCCTATCTCTGTTCTCCACCGAGGTCGGTAATCGCCCTCCCATGTCGCACGAGACAACCTAGACGTAACCCTAACCCTAACCCTAACCCTAACCCTAACCCTAATCACAAAGCGTACCCAATTCGAGAGAGAGAGAGAGAGAGAGGGAGAGAGAGCGAGTCATGGCGAAGCGGAAGGGTTGGGTGGCGCCGTCCAATTCGCCTATAAATAGCTTGGACGATGGTTGCCTCATGCACATCTTCAGCTTCCTCAGCCCCATCCCCGGTTCGTTTCTCAAAACCCTAATAAATGATACATCTTTTTAGCTATTTCGATGCTGGTTATCCTTGTGATTGTTGTAGAAGGCGGATTTGTAGCTGTGGTATGGAGAATTTCTGTTTTTTTTTTTTGTGATTTCGATGGTTAATTTCCTGTTAGGGTTTTTGGTTTTCGAAGCTCTGGTGGAGTTGGTTAAATATTGAATTTTGATTGATTTGGTTGCTCCCTGTGGAGGGAATTGGTGTGTTTTTTATGATCTTGTTTGTGCCTACTCTCCTTGGGCTTTGATTAAATTGCTGCAAACAATTTTAGGGCATGTTTCGTTCTGCGACGAATTCTGCAAGGAGAGCAGTTTTTTCTGCCACTATTCTAGGGCAACCAAGAAGGAATCCGATTTTGGAGAATGAATCTATTGATTAGGGTGATAACTCTAATGATAGAGCATTATTCCAATAAATGCATATAATGAGCGATAAAGTTTAATAATAGCTAGTAGTTTCTAAATTATCCAAGAATAACTCACTTTCATCATGGAAAGCACCCCTGAGCTTTTGTTTTGTTTTGTGTTTTTTTTTTTGGGTCCTTTGGTTTTGTTTTGTAGAACAAGGAATGATAGATTGAGCAGTTCCTCAGTTTTCCCCCAACCAAAAAGTATATTCGATAATTGGATTTTCATTGTTGTCGTTATGGATGGTTAATCTTGGGTTTGAATAATAGTCGAACATGAGCAGGCTCTTGTCGAGCCAATTCTCGAGCCGAATATGAGCTGTTCGTGAACAAAAACCGCAATTGAGAGCCCCATGTTTTGTGGCTTTACATTTTGGTTCACCGTCATGGTCGTCTATTTTTCCAGATTTGTGTTATGGTTAGAGTGATATTATGTTGTATACAATTATGGTGGTTGACGGGCTGTGGTATCTCTACAAAGGTTTTGTTAATTTGTGGGAATGCCCCTGCAAGTTGGTGTTTGGGACCTTGGGTGCATGCTCTTGAAAATCGTATTTATTTGCATTCAAGTCTCTACGAGATGTATATGTGCCAAATCCATTTTTGTGTAGGTGTTCGACAAGGGTGCATGCGTAAGTAAGTAATGTTTTTGGCAATGAACGTGTCTTACCAATACTCTGTAGGCGAGTTTTGCACAATTTTCATTTTTGCAGTGTGGTATATGCAATAAAAACCTAGTCTGAGATTTGTAGTGTGCTTCTTTTTAAGACGAGCTTTTTAGCACGTTGGTGGTCAATTTGCAGATAGGTATAACACCGCCCTCGTTTGCCACAGATGGTGTTTTCTGGCCTGCCACCCTCGACTATGGCTTCGTGTGGAGAGGCCTATCAAAGGTGTTGCTGAGCCTGGAGTCTTTCTGAATCTCGAGGCCGCTATATCTGCTGCAAGGTAAGGGAGTTTAGCTTTCTTCCCTTTGTTTTGCATGATTGGGCTTTAGAAGAGCAGAATAAAAAATAATTTAGTTTTGTTGAAGGCCCGGCGACACCATTCTGATTGCTGCTGGTGGTAACCATGTTGCCTGCAACATCCAGATAAAAAAGCCTCTCTGCCTTGTAAGTTTGAGCCAATTTGTTTTGTTGATAAGTCATTTAAATACCATTTCATTGGAAAATCAGAGAGTAAAGAATTTAGGGGAAAATTGAAGTGGGAAATAAGTTGAGGATTATCATTAGATAGGAAAGAATTGCTGAAAAAAGAAAGAAAAAAAAATGAGATGGCAATTTTGATAAGCATATGAGAGTTTCTGAGTGAAGACTTATGAGTGTAAAAAATGCAGCCAGTGGGTTTGATACTTCTATTCTTTCTTCTTATAAAACCTACATTAAACTAATATTTTTGCTGGTCATTTCTTCGCTTTGTCATTGGAGATTTCTATTGGTAATCTCATTTTTCATTTGGTGATTTCCTCGTTGAAATGATCTTCCAACTGCCGAACATATTTGCTCTGAATCAATTATTTGTGGCTCGGACTTGATTTACGGCCTGTCCAACCAATGCAAAAGAGAATTACAAAATTCTACCAAACCTAATCTGAGGGTGGGGCAGCTTTTGGGATGATGCCTGCATGGCAGCCTCTTGTCCTTCATAAAGAAAGCCCCTATCTGCTCTTCGAGTGCAACCTTGATTTGAGAGATCAACGCGTTAAGTGCTTACGAGCCCGGGTAATCCTTGGCATAGAGCATTTCCTCAATTAAAATGAAAATGCTTTTGATTGATCACTTGTAGAGTAATACATAGAAAACGGTAGTTGAAACTACATATAGTTGATCTTTTGTTTCCACCCACCTCAATATATGATATAAAACTGTTTACACTGCTTATGGTTACTTCGACTTCGCTCTCCTACATTGGGAATGGGATTTTGTTTTTCTTCTTACAACACATTTATAATCTGTTAGCGGACCTAATATAATTATCTATTTTGACTCATCAGCTGGAATTCTGGACAAATAAAATGTGGATACTTATTCAATATCCAGAACTAAAAAGTGTAAACTCGAGTCGTCAATTCACAGGACTAGAGAAATCACAGCTCAAGAAGATAGCAAGCTTGTATTAGTGCTCAACCATGCGATGCTTTTTGAAGCTCAACCCTGCAGCCATTGTTTGAAGCCTCTTCAAGTCTCTTCACTTCGCATTCTGCTACTCTCTTTTTTTCACCAAGCAAAGAAACCCTAGGTTCTTCTACCCAATAAACGAGGTCTTATATAAGCCTCTATGCGAATTAGAGAAACTCTCACTAGCAGAGGTATTTACTCCATTTAAAATCCTAACTATTGTTGACGAAGTGCGGGGATTTGTGTACAAACTAGAGTCCAATGGAGAGTTTGGCAAGAAGAGAAGAATAGTGTAGCAAGTAAAATACCTCCATGAGTGTAATGTTCTAATGGGCAATTGCACGAAGAACCGGAGTACCGAACCAACGGTTAAGGCCTTGTCCATCAAAATTATAAATGGTTTTGTGTGGGATGTTCTAATCTTGGTCCTTTTCTTTTTGATCAGATAGGTGGAGGTGAACTGCCTGATGAAACTGTTCTAACTTGTTCTCGTGGCTCAGACAGGTGGGATTCTTTCATTTTCTAAGTCTGGCCATCTTATTGATCTTGTTCTATATGATTGAGCCGAGCAATAGAATTCAGCCTTTTTATGGGTTTTTCATTTTATTATGGTAGCTTATTGTAACTCCTTATTATATTGTGATTTTCCTAAGCAGCGCTTTGGAGTTCCTTTCAACCTGCAAAATCGCGAACCTGACGATCAGGGCTGAACTAGGATGCTGCCTTCTTCATCGCAGCGGTCGGCTGACCATTGAAGGGTGCGTGCTGCAGTGCGAGGAGAACCCGCTGGATTACCTCTCCTTCCCGATTGTGAGTACCGCCACCGCATACCCTTCCCTAAAAAAGGGCCAGCAAGACGAGCACGGACTCACGGTCGCGCGCACGAGGATCGAGGGGGGCGCGAAGGCTGTCTCGACCAACGGGACTTTGGCGCTGCAGCACGTGCGCGCCATCTACTCGCGCACCTCCATCTTCTTCTGGTTTGAAGTTGGCGTAGTGGTAGATAAATAATATATATGCTTCAGTGTTTGCTGCTAGGGTTAGCTTGTGTTTCTAACATTGTGATTTATTCGGATGCGGAGAACGGTGCTTTGGGTTATTGGATGGCATTTGGTTCATGTGGAACCATTAGAGTTCAGTTTGTGTATCATCTTTAGTAACCTCGAAGTGCCATCATGTAGATTTGTATCTGTACTACAATAGTACAATGCAGTTGCATATAAATTATATGCTGGATTGGCGGCAGCTGATCGATTTATGCTGTCATTTGCTGCTGATACCTGCTGAATGCTTATGCCAACGCTCTTTCAGTGAAAAATGATATTAATAGAGTCATTTTTACTAGAAATGGTTATGTTTTCTATATATCTTGAGCAAATTCGGTGGATGAATAGTAGTGTGATTGTGTGAATATCAACCCTTTGTGTGATACTTTGGTCCCTACACTGCAAGTAAATTCTCAGATAAGAAGCTTTGACTTTTAAGCTCAAATGTATACTCCTCACTTTGCCTGGATTTAGCATGATTTGAATTTAAGACCTAACCACTTGGAAGATTGGTTTAGGGGTAACAAGCATAGTTGTTGAAACTGTTTCTAACATTTTCTCAAAGTTAGTTTTATTCAAGTTTCTTTCATAAGATTCCTTATTGAGCATCATCTTTGGGTATTTTTATTTTAAAAAATCAAATTATACTCATTGACAGTTTTTTTTTGCCATTTTCGATTTCACAATTTTATCCTCATAAACTCTTGTGTATGTATATATCCTTTTTACAATATAAAACATTAGAATAGAACAACACCAAAAACTAATGAAATGTTTTTTGTGTTTCTTTGATAAATAATTAAGGATATTTGAGAAGTAGAGATTTAAAAAAAAAAAAAAAGAAAAAGAATAAGAAGAAGATAAAAAAACAGAAAGGAACACAAACCCTGACCAATGTGAACTTTGTTCCTTGAAATTTGCACCCAAAAGCTTATGGGCTTCTTTGAAATCACTTTGTATCCTCAATGAGGTTTCATCAAGCAAAAGCCTAGCTTTTAATTTCATCCTAGTTTGGTAATGTGGTGAAAAAAAGTGTCATTTTTATACTATAGAAAGCCCAAAATTCTCAAAAGTGTTTTTAATTTTCTTTAGATTACATGAATAGTAAGCAGATTATGTTCATAAAATTATAAAACTCAGAACACATGAAGTTTAAATAGCTTGGATCAAATTTAATAATACCGATCACTGATTCGGATACTCTATCGCCAGAAATTTAAACAAGAGGTATATTTATCGATCTAATCACATTTTATTTTAGAAAAATAATCTTTTTGCTATAATAGATGCAATCTTATCATCCTATATATAAAATAATAAATTTCAAAATACTATTCTCAACTGAATGCAAGTAAAGTAAATAAATTATTTATAGTTGTACCACTTTATACCACATCCTACCATAATAATTATTATATTTTTAGTGGTGAATTTCATACAGATCTCTAGGAAAGTATCACATAGCAGATAAATCTCTATAAAACTTAAATGATCAGATTTATCCCTTTGAATATTCTCTGGTTTGTAAATATATCTCTCCAAAAATTCTTGTTCGTTCATTGCCATTTGATTCACTGTTCATTTTTTAACGGTGGGTGTGTAAAATGACTGTTTGCCCTTACAAACTTGTTTCTGCAAAATGTTATCTTTCTTTCTCTCTCTCCTAGCTTTCACCGCGGCATGTGCGGCATATCTCATTTTTGCCGCGACCGAGTGCCTCACCTTTGACGTCGCCGACATCGTAGGTCTCGCCGTCACCATGGATAAAGAGGAGGGGGTGGTGAGAAAGATAATGAGACTCACCATTGGAACACAAGTCATACTAGTGTAATAGCTCGCGCGATACGACAAGTAAGTATTGTTGGAGACAAAAATTATAGATAATAAATTATCAACAGAAATAAGAATAAATATTCAGCATTATCTTTATTAAATTTTACTATTTCAGAAAATGATCATTTCAAGCGTGTTAAGTTTGAAAAGAAAAATGATTATACGTTTCGAGGTGGGGAAGTGAAAGGACATGGCGAGAAAGGTTCGAAAGATGAGATGAGTCGGTTCAATTCAAGAAAAGGTGAGAAAGGCGGTTTAAGGAAAGAGAATAGCTGGTTCAATGAAGGTAAAGAGTCGGACCTGGATTGAACCCAATAACGAGATAGAAATCGATTCAAGAGAGGAGAAGAGCCAAAACTTGTAGACAGAAGGATGTTTAGAGAGATTAATTTGGAGTCCGGTTACAATGCTATTGATCGCACCAAATACTTGATGCTATCAAATTTTCTGTCGTTAGATAAACCGCTTGGACCATTTTCATCCGTTAGATTAAACTATTTAACCAACCACCCACTCAACCCTAGGGGACCACTATCATCAGAACCGTGCATCACTTTATCCAAAAGTCGAAAACTTAATAGCACCAATAACTTCATGCTATTAATGGTATTCTAGCCTAGTTCGATAAATCTCATAACTTAAATTTTTTAGAGGTATATTTGCTATTTAATATTTTTACAAAAAGCCGTATTCATTTATTCATAATTTTAACTACACTGTATACTTTATAAATAAGGACGGAACGAGGAAAAAAAAAAAAAAAAACAACAAGTGAAATATGTATTGGGATTTGTCCCAATAAATAATTCCCTACTCCAACGGTCGTTGAAAGTTGAAACTCCCTCGATTTGATTTTTAAATGCACGTCCCCATCTCCCCTTAAATTCTGGAAGTAGAGGACATAGTGCATTAATTATCCTCCATAAAAAAACTATATAATTATTATAAAAATATTTCAATTGTCCTTTTTTTTTTTTTTTTTTTGAATGTTTTGTAATTAATCAGATCTTTAATGTGAAGAATTCGCCTCTATCACACTGGTATCACATCATAAGTAATAAACTAATAATATATCTTTTCATGAGATATAAGTATAAAAATTATTTGTTTATTAATCATGATGGGACGGGTGAATTCAAAGAAGACAACCTTATTGGTTGGGAATGCCATGTCAGCAATATAACGGATGCATTCTATTTTTTTTCCCTCTAATTTTAACTGTCGATAATTTTTGCAGTTATTCTTAATTTTTGTAATTATTGATGAGTAACCAAATAATTTTTATAAGTTTAGATTTATTTCTGTCAAGTTTATCTTTTAATATTTTGTTGGTTAAATATAAGAGATAAGTTTAAATCTGGTTCAATTATTGTTATTAGGATTTTGATTTATGACTATATATAGACTTTTCTAAATGTGTGAAAAATTATCCACCATCAAAATTTAGTTCAAGAATATTTAATAAAGTTTTAGTTTTATACTACTCTCCTTTCAACAAGTGGTATCAGAGCAAATTACGCTTCCAACAAGTGGTATCAGAGCAAATCACGTTTCCAACAAGTGGTATTTGTGCTAATACCGATTATATAACTCAAGATCTAAAATAAAACAAAATAATATAGAGAAGAGATATTGGAGGAGGAAAAAGATAACTAAACTAATAATTTATTAATAAAAAATAATTAATTATATTCTGGGCAACACCAATGCAGCCATGTCTACTATTACTAATTCATCTAATTAACCCATGCCTAACTTTATATGATAAATCGAACTTTTACTTTGAATAACTACAAATCTTAACCATAATCAAATAGAAGATTTAAACTTATCTGTGACTGTAACTATATTTTAATTAAGTTTGGATTATTATTCCAACAAGTGGTATCAAAACAAATCACGCTTCCAACAGTAATTAATTTTTAATTAACTAGGTCCTAATCTTCTTTTTTTTTTTTTAACTATTGTTGATTGCCATTACTAATAGGGCTGGCAAACGAGCGAGCCGGCTCGTGTTCGACTCGTGTTCGGCTCGATATTCAGCTCGCTCGAGCTCGACTCGAAATTAAATGAGCCGAGCTTGAACAAAATAAAAGGCTCGAAATTCATTTCAAGCTAGCTTGGTATTACATCGCCGTCACTCGCACTCGAATTAGGCTCGAAAAAGCTCGAAACAGCTATGAAAAAAAAAAAAAAAAATTTATCATATAATATAGATATAAGCTTGGGGTTATATACTATTATGAGTATGAGACCTGCCCTCTGTACTCATAAATTTTTAACGTTTGATTGATGGAATTCGTGGTTGGTATGATGAGTGTCCCATGTAGACATGATATGGTCCACCTAGGGTTTGATGAGGTAGTTGTGGTTAGAATGTATGATCTATATGGGATAAAATGTATTATGGAATAGAATCTTAAGGTCGAAAATTTGATGCAGTATAAAGGAGCAATACTCATAAAAGATATAGCGTTGGACTTATATATATATAGATATATATATATAGTATTATATAGTAGGGCGTAGAATACTTTTACAAGTATCACCAAGTGAATACTTGGTGTGTTTTAGCCTTGGATGGAGAGATGGTGAGCTTGGAGATGATTGGCTGGTAGCGTGGTTGTGAGAGTGGAAAAGTGTTGATCCAAGCGCTATTTGTTTAATCCAAAGTAGATCCAATGTCTAAAAAACGTGGATAGCAACGAATTGGGGATGATATTATAAATATAATGCATTTTAATTATATATAGGCTTTAATTAATTTGGGCTTTATTGTTTGGCCCATAAAAATTAAACCAACAGTTCAATCGTAAATTGAGACCAAACTCCTAATTACATAACGAGCACTCTCTTCTTTCAGACTTTCACGTTGCAATAATGCTAATATTAATAACATTCAATTTCCAAATCCCTACTTTTTTTTCTCTCTCTCTCTCTCTCTCAGACCCTCATCTAGTCAGGAAGTCACCCTAGCTCACATTTCTTATAATTATTTTGTATTTTGAACTATTGGACATGTTGCATCAAATTGTAGGTAATGTTCTATAAAAATTAAACTATTTATTATATAATGTCAAGAATTTCAATCGGCTCGTTTAGAGCTCGAGCTCGGCTCGACTCGAAATTAGGCTCGCTCGAGCTCGGCTCGAATTAATTTCAAGCCGAGCTTGAGCCTAGATTTAGGCTTGAAATTAATTTCAAGCCGAATTTGAGCTGACATAAGCTCGCTCGAGCTCGGCTCGTTTCCACCCCTAATTACTAATAAGCCCCTATTGTAAATAGATTGGGATTTAACCCATTTAGGGCCCGATCGATGAGTAATTCACAATTTTATGTCGGAATCGTATAATAGAGAATATATCGTAATCGGCTTATCGCGATATACACATGCAACGTGATATTATATGCTGCACCTAATGCAGTCTCTCTCACAATACTAAACAGAGCTTAAATATAATGCATTAAACGTCAAAGCAGGAGGTTCAAATTCACAATCTCACATAACGAAAGGGATTTAGAATTACTTCTGACACCATATTATTCCAAAGATGGAACGACTTACGAGATGAAACACTGCAAGTGGTGGAGATGAGATTCTGGATTCCCATCCATCTGTGTCCCCTTCCCCACATCAGAAAATCTACTTCCTTTAAAAAAAAAAAAAAAAAAAAAAAAAAAAACATACATAAGGTAGTGCTAAAATGCTAAAATAATTGAATGCGTCTTTTTAGCTAATATACATATGCTCAAATTTATATTTTAATAAAGGCTAAATAAATTATAGAAAACATTTTTCGTAGCTACTTGTTTTTTCACTTTTTTTTCCCTAACTTAAAAAATTCTATATTTTTTATCCCCTCAACATCATTTAGCTCCCCTTCGTCAGGATTCCATCACTATTCCGGTCATTTCTTATAATTTATATTGAAAATATTCTTCAAAATAACAAAAAAATATTAAAAAATTATTTTTTTTTTCTTATAGAAGAAGTAAGAGCAATGTGGTCATTTTTTCTGAAAATATTTCTAAATTTTTTTTGAGAGAAAGGTAGTATACTATCCGCTTCGTTTATTTATTTTAGAAATAAACTTATCTAAAAATATGAATCAATTAGGATTTAAACTTGGGACCTCGGTTACCAATCATCAAATTTTTTGCCACCTGCGCTAGAGACAATTAATAATATTTTTAAAATTTTAAGAGGGTAAGATGTAAGTTTTTGAAAGTCAGAAAGAAAAAATAAAAAAAAATATTTATAAAATTTTGTTTTTGTAATTTAGTCTTTAATAAATTTATATTATTCTAATGTAATTCCAAACAATGGAAGATCAATTTTTTTCCAACATGGTGGCCAAAGACTGCCTACAAGTTGCAAAATCAAATGCAATTATATGGAGACAAGGTTGGTAAGCAGTAGCTATCTATATCTGGCCAATTAGTGCATGTTGAAAAATTTTTAGTAATTTGAAAAATGTTTCATGCACACCTAATGTACCTAGGGCTCGCAATTCAGCTCGCTATTCGCGAGCCAATTTATGTTCGGTTTGAAAAAAGTTCGAGATCGATTGCTCGTTTAATAAATAAGTCGAACATGAGCTAAATATTTCAACTTGCGATCTGGGATCACCTAATAGTAGGGCCGACAATCTAACTTGTTGTTTCGCGAGTCAGTTCATGTTCGACTCGTTAATAAATAAGCTGAACACAAACTGTATCTTTCAGCTCGATATTTTGACGAACCAGCTCATTTATGGCTCGTTTGAGTAAAAATGAGCCGGCACTAACTCACTCGTATTTGGCTTGTTGGCGGTCCTAACTGTATCAAATGAGTGTGTAAAGTAAACACACAATTAAACCGAATAGTACAGTAATATTTTTAGCGAACTATAGGGCGTTACAATATATATAACTTTTTATCCTTCTATAATCTGTATTTCACTATTCTGTGATTCGTAAAAATTTGTAAAAATAAAGTGTCATTTTGTTGCTCTATCTAATAGTAGGTCTTCACAAGATAAAGTTAACATGCGAATCCTAAATTTTATCCAAATCCGAATGCGAACGGAGCGAATTTATTTGATACTAAACAGATATAATTTTGAAATATAAAATAAGAAATACAACAGATTTGGATTCGAATATAAATTTTATCTGTACCCAACCCGAAACCGAATCCGAACCCGAACCTAAATTAATTGATTTTACATTATATAATATATAAATAAATGTTTGATGTTATATTTGTACTTCCATTTTAAAATTTTAGATTTAATGTAATATATTTTGATATATGGTAAAGAGAAATAATTATTTCGGGTTTGGATTTTCTGCTTTGGGTTCGAATTTTAAATTTTGACCGGGTTCAAATTTATATTCGAATTTCGACTTTAATAGTCGGGTTCGGCTAGTATTTCTAAAAGTCCGTTTCGAATCTGGCCCGCTGACATCCTTAAGCTTGTATGTCATTCATTTCGATTGGACTCATCGAAAGATTATGAATAAAAATGAAACCATTAATAAGAGGAGGCGAGCTGTCACGCAAAATGCCACATGCGAAATGGAAACTCTATTCCATAGTAGATGAATGCCCGAGGATGTGCCCAAATATGCCATCTTATTGTGGAATTAGAGGTTTACCTGTGGTAGGAACCGCGCGCGATAAAAAGGAAGCACCAATCGTATTGCCTGTGAGCAGTGAGTGCCACTGAGCGAGCCACAATGCGCTCCGCATTAGAATGTTAAATAGAAAGAAGAGTCGCACTATGTGACGTAGACTCATGAAAAGGCCAAGTTAGCAGGCCTGTTAAATAGAAAGGTTTTGAATATGGGCGTGGATAACCCTAATTCTAGTCGTTGGCGGAGATCGTCGACAGTAAGGGTGTTCGTGATGGGGTGTTGGAGTGGCACCCTATGAACCCTCATGTAAAAAAACAGTTATTTACACTTGTTTTTATATTAAAAAGTTGATGTACTAGACGTGCTCTTCAAAGTTATTTAATATTTTACACCTACAACTGAGGAAAAAAATAAATTAATGAGACACGTGAATGTTAGTGGTAAGTAAAATCATAGAAAATTCACTTTTTCTTACCTATGTTGAGACACCTTATAATGTTGGGTTATTTGCATACATGTTCCTGCAAACATAGTAAATTACGGAAATATTTCTACAAAACGGAAACTCTATAAGTTGTCCCTGCAAAAGTCCTAAGTTATGTAGATATGTCTCTCCGGTTAACATCCGTTAGTGATTTGTTTATTTTTTAACAGTGGATTCATGAAATGACCATTTTATCCTCACAAATATATCCCTCCAAAAGTTTTCCTCTTTCCTTCTCTTTCTCTTCCTCTTTGGACCGTTGAAGTAGACGACGGCGGCGGCGGCGCGGGGTCAGGTTCGCTGGCGACGAAGAAGAGGGAAGAACGCCGGGGCACCGGAGCTCTACCTGGAGCTCGTCGCCCTCAACGCCGTCCCCTCCCTCGTCGGCCTCCTCGGCCACGACATCGCCGACATCGTCGTCGACGTCGTCTCCCTCTTCACCGACCTCACCGACGCCGACGTCCTCGGTGACCACGACGACCCCATGCACGCCCTCGTCGCCGCCCTCGTCGACAACAACGCCCTCGAGCTTCTCGCCAAGAAACTCGCCCGCCTTTCCGAGGCCGACCCCGACGAGGTTCTTCTCCCTCGTCGGTGACGAAGAAGAGGGAAGAGGAAGAGGAAGAGGAAGAAGAAAGAAGGAAGAAGAAGGGAAAAGAGGAAGAGGGAAGAGGAAAAGGAAGAGGGTTCGCCACCGTCGCCGCCGTCGCCGCCGCATCTCCTTGCCGGCAACGAAGAAGAAGGAAGAGGAAGAGGAGGAAGAGGAAAAAGGGTAAATACGTCAATTTACACTTTAATTAACCATGGTTAAGTATTTTAACCATAGTTTAAAAAAATTTTCTAACAGATCTGGACGGCAGGAACATATCTGCATAACTTAGGACTTTTGCAGGGACAACTTATGGAGTTTCCGTTTTGTAGGGATATTTTCGTAATTTACTATGTTTGCAGGGACGTGTATGCAAATAACCCAATATTGTTTTACAGGTAAAATTTATAAAATTAAAATCTTTTCCCTTTATATAAATATATATATAATGCCTAAAAAGCTTATATAAAAAGTTGTTTTAAGATTTGTTCCTAAAATATTGAATAGCATATTGATATGGATATTAAAAATAAAAATTCTATAAATTTTAACATTACCTGATCCGAATCAGATCCGAACCCGAATTGATTTTATATTATATATATATATATATATATATATATATATATTTATATTTGATGTTACATTTAAATTTATATTTTAAAATTTTAGATTTATACTGTAATAAGTTTTGAAATAGTATAAAGGAAAACAATTGTTTCAAATTCATATTCAAATTTCGGATTTGATTGTCGGGTTTGGATTCGAGTTTTTACAAATTGGCTCCGAATCCACGTTGTTGACATCCCTATTCATGTGTGAAATTAACAAAATTAACGACTCTTTGACGGCGATGAATCGGAAGGGCATGCGTAATAATTTTGCATATGTAAAAGGGTCTTTTTGATATTTTACACTTTACGGCCCACGAGGGAGTTGTACGAAATTTCGAGTTTCAAAGGGGCACCGTTGAAATTGTCCCGTACGGAAAAGTCTCGTGTAACGGTTGTGTATCACGGTTTCTTGTGGGCCCCACCAGAAAATCTGAACGTTACGACCGCTTTAAAATCTACGCGTTTTGCCGCGTACTCCGTTGGAAATTTGGAAAGTGAAAATAAAATATAAATAAAGGGAAAATTTCAAATACCACCGCCTAGTTTCACATTTTTTACTTTAGTATCTTATAATTTAAATTACGTCCGCTTTAAAATCAACGCGTTTTGCGGCGTACTCCGTGGGAAATTTGGAAAGTGCGAATAAAATAAAATAAAGGAAAAACTTCAAATACCACCTCCGTGGTTTCGCATTTTTTATTTTAATATTTTGTAATTTAAAGTGTATCAATTTAGTACCCTGTGATTTCGCACTTTCTCATTTTAGTACCCTTTGGTTTAAAGTGCATCAATTTAGTACCATGTGGTTTCATTTTTCTCTTTTCGTCAGTTTCTTTGTTAATATTTCGTTAAATTATATACAAAAAACTTCAGACACCCGACTCAGGTTTATCGAATATTTACTTTAGTACCATTTAATTTAACTTTATCACTGATTTCTTTTTCCTCCGTTAATATTTTGTTAAATTATATACGAAAAACTTCAGATGCCCTACGTAGGTTTATCGAATATTCACTTTAGTACACTTTAATTTTAACTTTGTCACTGATTTAACGCAAAAAATTAGTGAAATGGATAATAAAAAAAAATAAAATCATAATGTACTAACTTAATATATTTTAAACTATAGGGTACTAAAGTTATAAAGTGTGAAACCACAGGGGCTAACTTGATATACTTTAAACCACAGGATACTAAAATGAGAAAGTGTGAATCCACGGGAAGGTATTTGAAGTTTACCCTAAAATAAAATAAAATAAAATAAAGAGTTAATTTCATACAGGTCCCTACAAATATAGTAAATTATAAATATATTTCTATAAAATTCAATTTTCATACGTTGTCCCTACAAAAGTCTTAATATTTTCAAATATGTCCTTATGGTTTGTTATCGTTAAAATACTATTTATTTTATAAGTAAAATGACCTTTTTGCCATCACAAATATGTCCCTCCAAAAGTCCCAACTCTTAATTGAAAAGGAATAGAAAGGTCAATTCACCTCATTAATTAATTAGGGTTAAATATTTTATCTATGGTTAACTAATTTTTTTTAACGAATTCTAACGGTAGGGATATATTTGAAAATATCAAGATTTTTGTAAGGGCGACATATGAAAGTTGAATTTTGTAAGGATATATTTACAATTCACTATATTTGTAGGAATCTGTATGAAATTAACCCTAAAATAAAATAAAAATGTGTGGAAACCCCCTCAATTCTAAGCGATTTTGAAATTGGTACCTCAACTTTATTTTTCCTGGATTGATGCTTTCTAAATTTTTATTTTTTTTGACAAGTGAGTATTGTTTTTATCATCTAAAAATTAGGAACTTTATCGTGAGTGTCTTTATTAAATTTTCCCTTATAGGTAGCTTCGTAGTTTCTCACTTTGTCTCCCTATGATTTAAAGTGTATCAATTTGCCCCTCTGTGGTTTTGTTTTTATCTTTTCGGTAGCTTTTTCGTTAACATTTTGTTAAATTATATACAAAAAACTTCGAATACCCATCTAGATTTATCAAATATTCACTTTAGTACCCTTTAATTTTAACTTTATTACTGATTTAAGGAAAAAAAATAATAAAATTGATAAGAAAAAAAGAAAAACAAAACCACATGGAGGCAAATTGATATATTTTAAACCACAGGGGGGCAAAGTAAGAAACTACGAAACCACATGGGGGGTTTTTGAAGTTTTCCCTTAAATTTAATAGTGTTGATTACACTTCAGCTAATAAAATAAGGATATTTAATAACTAATAGCTAATATAATACTTAACTAACTTAAAAAAAACTTAAATAAACAAAATAAAAGTTGAATGGCCTCCATCAAAAAGTTAAAAATTTCTGTTTCGACTAGTTTATTAATAAGCTGAATACGTGCTGACGCACGTGAACAACAAGTTAACTTGTCGGCCATATTACTGGATGAAAAATTAAAAAAATGTAAAAAAAATTAGAATCTTAATTTAATAATTGAAATTCAAAAAATATAAGCATTTTTACATTTGAATTGGTCTAAATCTAAATTTCAAGTTGTTATATTTAGCCCCTCTCTATCAGGGTTCCATCACTATTTTGTCCATTTTTTATAATTTATACTGAAAATATCATTCAAAATGACAGAAATATATTTAAAAAATTATTTTTTTTTTATATAAGAAGTAAGGGCAATTTGGTTATTTTGCCCTCTCCATTAACACCGTATCATCTTGAAAATATTTTTAAAATTTTAAGAGGGCAAAATATATATTTTTGAAAGTTAAGGAGGGAAAATAAAAAAACGGATATTTACAGAGAAATTTTCTATAATTTACCCTTTTTTTAATCTGCATTATTATACTTAGTTGAATTGTTATTAACTTTAATGATTTTGTTAACTGCTACATGTTAATTGATCTAATTTTATTTGCTAAAGATTAATTAAAATTATTAATTTTAATGAAATTATCAATATATTTAATAAAATTTTAATTTATTTGACTAAAAATCACTTAATTCTGAAAAAAAATAGAAGCTACGGGGTTTTAAAAAATAAAATTGAACAATATAGGCCAATTTGCATAAAAAGCCCACTTATTTTGGGCAATTGCAAAACCAGGCCACCTTTTTCGTTTTTGCAGATTCAGGCCAAATTTTTAGCAAACTGACAAAAATACCCTTATTACTTTTTTTCTCTCCTCTTTTTTTTTTTTCTCTCGTTCTTTTTTTCTCTCTTCAAAGAAGGTAGCGGAGGCGGAGGCGGAGGCGGAGGCGAAAACAACTCGCCTCGCCTCCGCCCCGCACGCCCTCGCCCTCGCCCTCGCCCGTGCAACCTGTTCTCCTCACCTCCGACCTTGCTGAGGCCGCGCCGCCACCGTTCTTCTTCACTAGGGCACGGCGACATCGAGACGCAGGCTCTTCTTCTCCACCGCGCGTCGGAACGCCAAGACGTCGTCGGAGGCGGCAGGCGGCGAGATCGCCTCCGACGACGTCGCGGTGGTTGCGATAGAAAGTAAGGAAGAGGTGGTAACAAAAAAAGGTTATAGAAAAAAAAATAATAATAAAAAACAAAAATAAAAATTATTTTTTTCCTACAGAAAAGATCAAAAAATAAAGAAGAAGAAAGAAAATGATGAAAATTATACTCTTAAAATAANGGCGGAGGCGGAGGCAGAGGAAGAGGCGAAAACGGCCCGCCTCGCCTCTCACCCTCATGCCCTCGCCCTCGCTCTCGCCCGCGCACCCCCCCCGCCTCCCTTGCCTCCGACCCCCTGCCGAGGCCGTGCCACGACTCTTTTTTTTTCCCTTTCTCCGACCCTCCTCTACCGTCTCCGACAAAAACGCCTCTCTTGCCCACTCTCGTTTTTCCCCGCCCTTCTCGTCCTCTTATTTTCTCTCCTTCTCCGCCGCCTCTAACGACGACGTATCTTCGCCGACGCCGATACTATGGAGGTCACGCGACACTGCAACCTTGGAGCGAGAGGTCCTTAGTAGCGTCGTCGCCAGCGCCGGCGACGTGACCGTTAGCAGAGACGGGTGAAAAAAAAAATTAAAGAAGGAAGAAGAAAAAAATAAAGATAAAGAATTATAAAAAAAGAAAGATGAAGATGAAATTGTATCGTTAAAATAAAATTACATTATTTTAAAGAACGTTGCACTATTATGGATATAAGTTGCACTACTTAAGATGTAAACTGCACTATTTAAGATGAAAATTACACTATTTAAACGAAAATTATACTCTTTGGGAGATATTTACACTGTTTCTCCTCTTATTACACTCTTTGAGATGTAAACTATATCTTTTAAGATGAAAGTTACATTCTTTAAAGAAAATTTACACTTTTTGAGAGATATTTATACCATTTCTTCTCTTGTTGTACTCTGTGAGCTGTAAACTACAGATTTTAAGAGATATTACACTATTTCTCCTCTTGTTGCACTGCTTCTTCTTTTGTTGCACTATTTCTACTCTTAAAGAGTGCAACAAAGGAAGAAATAGTGTAACAAGAGAAGAAACAATGCAACAAAGGGAGAAACAGTGTAACTATCTCTTAATGGTGCTGTTTACATCTCAAACAGTGCAACAAAGAAAAAAACAGTGTAAATATTTCTCAAAAAGTGCAACTTTTGTTTTAAAAGTGTAACTTTTATCTTAAAGGATATAGTTTACATATCAAAGAGTGTAATAAGAGAAGATACAATGTAAATATATTCCAAAGAGTGTAATTTTTATTTAAAAAATATAATTTTTATTTTAAAGGGTACAGTTTACATCTTAAATAGTGCAACTTATATCCATAATAGTGCAAAGTTCTTTTAAAATAGTGCAATTTTATTTTAACAGCGCAATTTCATCTTCATCTTTCTTTTTTATTTTTGGTCATTATTTTTTTCTTTTTCTTTTTCTTTCTACTACAATTTTATTTTTGTCACCCCTGTTTGTCAAAGATCATGGCGTCGGCGACGCCGTCGCTAAGGACCCTCCGCTCCGAGGCTGCAGCGCCGCAGCGACCTCCGCAGCATCGGCGTCGGCGAAGATGCGTCGTCCTCGGAGGCAGCGGAGGAGGAGGGAGAAGGAGACGACGAAAAAGCCGGGGAAGAGCGAGAGAGAAGTTGTAGTCGGAAACAGTGGAAGAGGGTCAGAGAGGAAAAAAAAAAAAGAGTTGCGGTGCGACCTTGGCAGGGTCGGAGGTGAGGAAGGCGGGGGTGCGTGGGCGAATGCATGAGAGTGAGAGGCGAGGCGGGCCGTTTCCACCTCCGGCTTTGCCTCTTCCTTTGCTGCCTTCTTTGGCGAGAGAAAAAAAAAATAAACGAGAGAAAAAAAAAAGAGAGAGAGAGAGGAGAGAGAAAAAGTAATAAGGATATTTTGATCAGTTTGCAAATACTCAAAATTCGTTATTTTTTTATACAACTTGGCCTTTTTTTTTAATACTAAAATTTTAATTTTTTTAAAATTCTCGAATTAATGAATGCAAGATGTGCATTTCATTTTAGAGTGTAGAGATAAGATTTTTTTAATTTTATATCCCCTATGCTGTTCCCTGTTTTGAAATTGCCGCATAATCTTTTATTCTTATGACTTGCGCTCTTTGTATAATCAATTTTTCTTAATAAAATCTCCGTGCTATCAATTTTTCTCAATAAGATCACTCCATCAGTAAAACTAATTGAAAATTTAATTCCTGACAATAAGCCGTTTAGATTTAGTACAACTGCGAAGGGCCCACTTTTCGAGGGGTCGCATATTCTAAAACTACTATAGTCCTAACATACTTAATCGTTTTAATATTTTTGAATCTAGTCATCGTCCAAAATATTATAACTAGATTAAGAGATTTAGTTATATTATAACTTATACATAACATTATTTCAAATTCTGAGAGCATCACGACAATATCGATGAGTAGGAAAAACAAATGGATTGCATACAATAATGATGGTGGGAAAAAGATAGAAGCGAAGCGGGATCTTTCCTAAATATTTTTTCTATTATATTATTTAGAAAAAAATATTGTATAGAGACCCCAAAACTCTAGCTTTTAATTTGGCTATGAGACTCTTAAATTTTATTAAATAGTTTAATATGCTTCCCTTCTTAACTAAAATTATTAATTATATAGTTGTTTTGATCACATATTATGTACATACCCTTAGAAAGTTTTAAAATATAAAAAAATTATTTTTCTATTCTAACATATGAAAAAAAAAAAAAATCAAAGTGCCCTCAATAATCATGCCTAACTAGTTAAGATACCCGCGTAATGAGGCGGATAGTTAATATTATATTTAATTTATAATTAATATTAGAAAGTATATTTTTAGTTAAATAATACAATATTAATAAATTGTCATTACTTAAAAATATTTTTTTTCACTGCTAAATAAATTTCAGAATTAGTATTCAAGCAAAAATTCAATATAGAGAAGCAAAAGAAAAGGAGAAAAAAGAATATTTTTTTTTGTTCACAGATAAAATAATATTTGACAAAAATTATATTATTGAGAATATATAATTATAAAGTGTTCGCGGTTCACGTCCGAAGTAAAATATTATCGATAGTTGAAACTTAATAATTTAATTCCGCAAACTATTAAGATAATAGAATAATTTAGAAAAAAAAATGAGCGAGTTCGGTTTAGAGTGTGGTGCTTATACAAATTAATACAATCATTCAACGTGGAGCCCTCACTCAACAAAAAAATCGGTTGAAAGATGGAAACTATGAATCAATTGGTCTGGTTCGGTCCAATGAAGCAAACCAGTTCAAGGAAAAAAAGAAGGCATCAGTTTGGCTTAGGCAGAAAAAAAAAAGGGAAACTTAAGCCAGTTTAGGGTAGAGGCCTCACTCAACTATAATCGGATCGGTTCAAACAATTAAAAAGAAAATACGGTTCAAAAATGAAAACGTATAAAACAATTGGTCTGGTTCAGTCCAATGAAGCAATTTGACTCTATCTGGTTTAAGTAAAGACAAAGGAAAACCATGTTTGGTTCAAGTAAAAAAAGGTAAAATTATTTGGAGGACTTGAGCCTGTTCAGGATGACACTCATACTTGACAACCCGGTTCGGTTCAAGTAAAGAAAAAGAAACCGGTATAGCCCACAACCAACAACATTGAAGAAAATGCTGTCATGTGGCAAGATTTTGGAGAAATAATGAATAGTAATAGATAATAGATAATAGACAATAGATTACTAGAACCATAAGGAAAAAAATATTCTTTGCGTTTCGAAATTATCGAAATTGCAAGATATGCGATCGAAATAGTTATGTGAATTAAACTTTTTTAATATAGTTTAGGAGGTCTAATTGTTGAAATTAAAAATTTGAAGGTTTCTGCTCTCATGGGTCGGATTCCGGACAGATTTTCAAAAACACAAACCCGAACCCGACTCCAAACCCAAAACCTGAATCCGACCAAAAATTTGAAACCCGAACCCGATCGGGAACCCAAAAATTTGAACCTAAAAAGATTATTTCTCATTTCAATATTTCAAAATATATTATATTAAATCTAAATTCGAATCCGGCCAAAAATTCGAATCGAAATCCGAACCTGAGCCAGACTCCATATCCAAACTCGAATCCCACCAAAAATTCGAAACTTGAACCTGAAAATCCGAACCTAAAATAATTATTTCTCTTTTTAATATTTCCAAATATATTGCATTAAATCTAAATTTTTAAAATACAAATTCAAATATGACATCAAATATTGAGCTAGACTGGTATACTATCGGTAGCACGGAGGCCTCCGTGCTACCAAGTTGTTTTCAATGATGCGGCTTCCAAATCAACGATCAGTTTCGTTAGACTTGATCTACACTATTGAAAGTATTTGGAAACTAAATTTCATAATTTTTCGGCATCATTTACCTATCAAACGAGCAGTATAAAAATGAACGGCTGAAAATAAAAATCTCATAAAAAAATGATGATAAAAGATTTGAATTTAAGATCAGAGGTACTAATCTTACTCTAAATAGTGAAAAAAAAATTTATAAAAATTTCATCATATTTGGATTGTTTTACACCGTTAAATTCACAAACGCATCACATCTACCATTAAAATTGTCAATTTTGAGACTTTTTGATCACTAGACAAATGATGCCAGAAAATTATGAAATTTATTTTCTAAATACTTTTAACAGTATAGATCAAGTCTAACAGAGCCGATCGTCGATTTGGATGCCGCATTATTGAAAACAACTTAATAGCATGGATCCCTCTATGCTACCGACCTAGTATACCGGCCTAACTCTCAAAAATTTATATACATACTATATATAATGTAAAATAAATTCGGGTCGGGTACTATCAAAATTCATACCCAAATCCAAATCCGTCGATTTTTTTTTTTTGATATCGTATTCGAAACTATGTCCATTTAGTATCGGATAAATTTATTTTGTTGGGTTCGGGTTTGCATAAAATTTTGGATATCCGCACCTATGGACATTCCTACTTTCTACATATATGATAAAGTTTAGGGGTCTCACTGCATTTTTACCATATAGTTGGTAACTTGGGATTATTACTCCGAGATATCGCAATACGGAGCCCCGATAAATAAAATAAAATAAAATAAAATAATATATTAGGACAAATAATATAATATAATATAATATAATATTAGATATGCCTCTTAATCTCAAGACAAAAAGGTGAAAAATACACGGAGACCCCCTCAACTCTAGTTGATTTTGAAATTAATCCTCAACTATTTTTTTTTGGGTTTGGAATTAAGTGATTTTAGTTTACAAAATTAATTTTTAATAATATAAAATTAGACTAATTGGTGATTAGTGACTAGTAGAGTTATTAAGTATGATAAGTTGTGAGATAACCAAGTATATAAAAACTCCTATAAAAAAATAGCAATTAAAAAAGGCAAACCAAAAGGTCGACCCCCCTCGACTATACGTCATTCTGAAACAGGCCCCTCAAGTATTTTCTTAATAGAGATTTAATTTTAATACTTAATTATGTTAAAATTTCTACCAAATTTAGTAATTTTATTAGTTATTAGTTATTAATTATTCCAATTCTATTTACTAAAATGTAATAAAGTCATAAATTAATGAAATTATCGACAAATTAATAAGCCCTCCAAGTTTTGAGGTACTAAAATAAATTATATTAATTATCCTTCTATATTTTATTATTATTTCAAATAGGTCCAACTATTTAGAATAATTATTGAATTCAGTTATAAAACTTAGTAAATATAAATTGTATGTAAAGTTATTTATAATTAAGCAAGAGAATCATATAAATTGAATAAATAGGAGATCTCCTTTTTTTAATTTTTTATATATTATTAGAGTTACAAATTAGATATATATTGTCATGTGGATTAATGTATATACTAACTCGTTTAAGTAGAGTTTTACAATCTAATTATTTAAATTTTAATATTTTTGAATCTATTTGAGATGATGATAAAGTATGGGGTGGTAATTGAATTTTTTTAATACATAGTAATGTAATTGAGACTGGGGTACCGAAACTAGACCTTGGGTTGAAGTGGAGTTTGGTTAGGGCATGTTTGGTTACTCGAAAGTCAGCAAAGTGGAAAAAGTGACTTTTATAAAAGTAATTTTTTAGTTCAATTGTTTGGTTGCTATAAAGTAAAAAATTAACTATAATTATATATATATTTTTTATTAAATTATATATAAAGATGTAAAAATATAAACAAACGACTTATACTTGCAATTTAAATTAAAAATTTAAGACATAAATTTAATTTACAATTTGAATTTAAAATTTAAGTTAAAACTTATAAGTGAAATTAAATTTTAAAATAAAAGATCAACACAAAAATTAGAAAATTTATTCAAATTTGAATTTATAATTTGAATCATATATTAATTTACTTCTTGATCTTAAATTCTGAATTCAAATATGAATTCATAATTTAAATTAATATTTAAATTTAAATTAAAATATGAGTTTAAATCACAATTCGAATCAAACATTTGAATTCATAATTTGAATTCAAATTCAGACTGAAACTCATTATTGAAGTTAAATGTAAATAACAAATTTGAATTTAAATTTTAACATGAAAATTTAAGTTTTAAATTTAAATTTCAGTCAATAATTTGAATTTATACTTGGAACAATTTGAATTCAAATTTCAAATTGAAGTTCTTAACTAAAAATAATTTGATTAAAATTTAAATTTAAATATAAATTTAAATTCTAGAATTCAAAATAAAAATTAAAAATTTAAATTTAAATATAAAGTCATAAATTTGAAGTTAAAATTTTATGTTGAATTTTAATTCACAAATAAAATTCAAAATGTGATCATAATTTTAATTCAAATTTAAAGTGAAATTAAACTTTAAAAATAAATTTAAATATTAAAGTTAAGAACTAATATATCATCTTAGTTAAGCTTTCCACTTTCGATGATTTTGAGCCGAAGTCAAAAAAGTGAGATTTAGTTATAACTCACTTTATCAGCCTACTTTCGTAAAGTAACTTTTATATTCACTTTTGTAAACCAAACAACCGATAAAACCTCACTTTCTAAAAGTATCATTTTCGATACTACACTTTCGGTAAACCAAACATGCCCTAAAACTAATTTTACTCTGCTGTTTATTTTGCATAAAGTGAATAATGTAAAACTATAATTTATTTATAAATAATAAATAACTTAATAAATAATAAATAATAAATAATAAATAAAAATAATATAATTATCTTCCTATATAATTAAAAAAATAATTTAAAATAACTAAATTATTTTTTATACATAAATTATTATAATACAATAATAAAATTATAAAATAAAAAAATATAAATACTTAGCTAATCATATTTTATATATACAAACTAAATGAAGGAAATAATAAAACTTAATTCATCAAATCTTATTATATTTTAAGTATACAAACTAAATAAAAGAATAATTAGTTCCATAATTAATTATATTTAAATATAACTAGCATAACTCATTGTATTATTTTATTTTTCACTTCGTCTTTCTTCACCATAATTGACTTCGGCCCAGAGTGAAGGTAATTATGCTGTTTCGGATAACTTAGGTTTTGATCCGTATTTTTATTACGGCGAAACAAATAGTAGAAGTAAATGTTTACGGTCGAAAATGACTTCACTCCTCTCCGGTTACGCCCAAACAAACAGGCCCTAAAGTGCAAAGGGGCGCTTAATAACTTTGGGTCATTTGGTTCGGCGTAAAATGAACCGAAAAATTATTTTCGGTATGAAAAATACTCTTATTTGGTTCAATGTAAAAATATTTTTTTGTTAAATTTACAAATTTGAAAAAAAATTAAAGTTTTTGTTTTTTTATTGGTTTTTGGCGAAAAATAAAAATTCAAGCCGTATAAATTTTTTTCATTCATTTTTTCCACTTACTACGTTTGGTTCAACATAAAACTGTAAAAATTAATTTTCTATGGAAAAAAATTTTCGGTGGAAATTTTTTTTTATATCTTATAGTATTTGATTCGTAAAAAAAAAGAGATTTTTCATCAGCATTTGTTTAGTTGAAAGGCAAAAAATTCATATCTGTTTGGTTTGGTAAAAAAAAGAAAAAAAAATTTATGCAGCTTCAGTTTTCGTTTTTCACTGAAAGACAGCGAAATACGAAAACTTAAATTTGTCCCCAAATCTAAAAATATTTTTTTCGAATCAAACAAGAGAAAAAATAATTTTCATTTCAAAATTAATTTTTTGGTTCGTTTTATGGGAAACTAAATAAAAGTAGATTTTTTTTTCTTTGGACCAATTATGTGATGATAAAAAACTTTTTTTTTCCTATAAATCAAAATTATAAAGCGTAAATTTTTTTTCACTAAAATTATTTTTTATGAAAATTATTTCTCACTATTTTACGTGAGCCCTCAGCCAAAGAGTCAAAGTTTAAGAGGTGATTTAAAAATTTTCCATTGTTGAGGGGTCTCCATACATTTTTACCTAACAAAAAGACAAAAAGAAGAGGCACGAGAGAGAGAGAAGAGACACAATTCGAATTAAAGCTTCTCTCTCTCTCTCTCTTTCTCGCTCTGCATAATAAAACCCTCTCACTGAATCCCCCATTCCAATTTTTACAGCGATTTGGAGCTCCTCGATTCCCCCCTACTTCTCCTCACAGGTAATAAATGTCGTCAAAATCACTTTTTTTTTTTTCTTCCAATTTTTTACCCATTTCCATCCCCCAGTTTGATCCAAGCTTTGTTTTTTGTTTTTTTTTCGAATTTTGATCCATTTTGTTTGATAAAGTTTTGATTTTGGGGGTTTTTTTGTACTGTATTCGCTCATTTCACAATTTCCCCCCCTTTTTGATTTACCTCATGAGGGAAAAATCCGACCTTTTGAGGTTTTATGTGCTTACAAATATTGGCCTTTTTTTATTTTATTTTATTTTATTTATTTTTGTAGCGCTTGTTTTGATTGATCTGTTGACAATGTGGTATATTAGGAGTACATTAAATGCCCACTTAGTCTCTGAATGAGTTGATCCTTGCATTGATTTGTAATAATTGATTATTCCATGATGCAATTAAGCTCCTATTTGTTGTTGTTATTATTATTACTATTATTTTAACACATAATGCAGTTCATTTTCAGATGCATTTTCTTAAGATCAATAAAAATAAAATGTTTGAGTTACTGTGAAATCAGTTGTTGCTGCTTCAAATTTCCCAATTATCTTTTTGAAACTGCTAAAAATGTACCAAAATTGTGGATCTTCTCTTCTAAAAAGATTTGTAGGGTAATATTTTTTTCAATTAGACTTAAAATCTACTGAATAAAAGACCATTTCTCTTTGATTAAAGTTGCACAGGCCATTTGTCGGCTCGGCGCTTAAAATGTTCAAAATTATCGAGCATCGACATTCTTGGAAAGGTCTGCAGTTGCTGTATTGATGATTAATTCAGTATACATCTCTTTAGTTCTAGTTAAGTGCCACCGAAATGATCCGAAAGGATATTTAATTAAATAGTCTAGTTCGAGTCGTAGTTAGTTCTTCGTGGTCTTTCATCTGAATCTCAGATCACTTGATTGTGTAAGTGTTATCTCAGCTCTAAAATAAGGCTTTGCAAACAATAAATCTTGTCGAATCTAAGTTGGACATCTAGGCGATCACGCATGATAATGAGATATGAGATAAGGGAGATCCAATCAACCTTTTTGTTTGTTTTAGGAAAATATTCTCTGAAATAGTTATTTGTCATGTATTTTGTTGTCTCATTATGTAGCCGTCGTATTGCAATGCTTTGATAATCGTATTCGAGTCTTTCCATGAGACCCTTGCCTCAAGGAGTAAGAATAAATCATGGATTTTCCCTTTCGGCCTTATTTTGTCACATATTTCATATTATGGCCTAAAATATTTCTTTATAATTTCCAAATTTAACGATGAAAATTTGCGATAAATTTCCCTACTCATTTTGAACAGGGCCCTTTAATCATTTCTGCTCCTTATGGCATCCGCCACTTTTCTCGATGATATGAGAGCTAGCCCGGAGGTTGTTGAGCCATGTAAAAATGAAGAGATAATGGATGTCAGCGAACATGTCAGTGACCATATCCAGCATTCACCGAAGCCAAATGTATCTGTTGCTAGCAGCGTCCGCGAACTTTTAGATTGTCCTGTCTGCCTGAATGCTATGTATCCCCCCATTCATCAGGTAACCTTTTTATTTTCAATTTTATTTTAAGCGACTACAAATACAATAATGAGTTGTTGAAGAACATCTATAGGCAATTTCTTGTTTACGATCCTAGAAACTAAAGCTGGATGTAGCAATTTGGCGTACCGTCGTCTATAGCATATTAAAGTTGGATTTTTGGTGCAAATTTATTATTAAAATTAGTTATTGAAGAATGAATAGATGAGGTTTCTTTGATTCTCGGCATAATTCGATACGATTCCTTGGAGATCTTAACAGGGAATAGTTGATATTTCCATTTGTCGGGGAAATTTAATCCAAATTGCCAACTTACCATGCGCCGCATCTTTGCAGCGTTATTAATCTCTTATTTTTAGAGCCTAGAGAATGCGACCTGTTTCTCTCTTATCATCTGTCTTGGAAAGTTTTTATTTAATAAATTATCATCATAATCTAATTTTGCTTACCGTATGGCAAGATCCAAGATTATGCCACGCCTCGAAAACTTTGTCCTGTTACTGTAATTCCTAGCCGGGAAACATTATCTAACGTTCTCTTTGTGTATGCAGTGTTCGAACGGCCACACATTATGCTCGGGGTGCAAGCCACGAGTTCACAACCGTTGCCCGACTTGTAGGCATGAGCTTGGCAACATTAGATGCCTTGCGTTAGAGAAAGTGGCGGCCTCTCTCGAACTCCCCTGCAAATACCAGAGTTTTGGGTGTATGGGTATATATCCTTACTACTGCAAACTGAAGCACGAATCGCAGTGTCAGTATCGACCCTACAACTGCCCGTATGCTGGATCGGAATGCACTGTCGTCGGCGACATTCCGTATTTAGTGACGCACTTAAAGGATGATCATAAGGTCGACATGCACAACGGGAGCACCTTTAACCATCGATATGTCAAAGCGAACCCTCATGAGGTCGAGAATGCAACATGGATGCTAACGGTACTGTTCGAACGCAATTTTTTTTTTTTTTTGGATGTTCGCATATATGTTGCTCAAAACACAAGGCCCATAACCGGAAAAGAAACAAAAAGAAGAGACGGGTTTAATGTGGTTTGGTCGAACTGATACTACACTCTTTCATTTCAGTGGAGTTACAGCTGGATAAATAGTTACAAAGGGCCACATTAAACTATAAACCCTAAACCCTTAGCAACGTCTGCTTAAGCACTGTCCGCTGAAGCATCAGAGTAGATGCTTCAGCGAAAGGCCGTTTTGCCGCATCCTGTTGCACTGCATAGCACCAGCGAGCACTATCAAACTTGCCCTTGGTTAAACAGCACATCTGCAGAAGCTCCTGCTACGCCGAACAGGATTTATAGGTAGACACGAGAGCAAACATTTTTCCGTGCTTTGTTCATAAATTTGTTTGAGACTTATGCCTCTAGTGCGAGGTGAAGTTCCAAACGGAAATACGCTATTGAAATAATGCCTGTTAACTACTCTTGCGACACGAGGACACGTGGCGTTACGCAAATTATGATATGACTAAATGTTAACCAAGGGAAAAGTCATGTGGCATGATCAAACCTATCTTTTTGTTAGCTCTTCGCGTTGCGTTCTATACCATACATATGCAATTACTAGGTTGTTTACTATTGGCGAATATAATATAAACACCGTTTTCTGGTAGCTTAAGCTATAAGAAAACAACGATTGTTTCATAGCAGGAGGTCCCGAGTTCGAAATCCATATCAAAAAGCCTCGAGTCCAGACATGAGAGGGAGTGTTGAATATTAATATTAAGAATGCCATTCTCCGGTAACTTGAGCTTTTGGAAAACACTGATTGTTTCATATAATTTAACAAATATAACTAAAATCAAGGATGTAGTGTACTAATATATCTTACAGTATCTAGAGTTTTATCCTTTTTTCGGCTTTTCCTTTTTTCGCTTTCCCATTTTCTCTCATATTTTTCTAATTGAACCACAGTAATGAATGTTGCTTTTATCAATACATATATATATACATAGGTTTTCAGCTGTTTCGGCCAATATTTTTGCCTCCACTTCGAGGCGTTCCAGCTGGGGATGGCGCCGGTGTACATCGCATTCCTCCGGTTCATGGGGGACGACGTCGAGGCCAAGAACTACAGCTACAGCCTCGAGGTCGGGGGCAACGGCCGGAAGCTGATCTGGCAGGGGGTTCCCCGCAGCATCCGCGACAGCCACCGCAAGGTCCGCGACAGCTTCGACGGCCTCATCATCCAGCGGAACATGGCCTTGTTCTTCTCGGGCGGCGACCGGAAGGAGCTGAAGCTGCGGGTCACCGGGAGGATCTGGAAGGAGCAATGAGCGAGCCAACTGCTGCTTCTGCGCGAAGCGCTTTTTCGAAACTTTTAACTGTCAGACTTGATCAGCAGCTGTATTCTCTGAAAGTACGAAAATCTGGGGGTGCTGACTGCGATGTATAAACCGAACGGCAATCTCTCTTTGCTTGATCTCTTATGATTGGTTATCTAATCTGCTGGTTATTTGCAAAGTTAGCTACTAACAACAGCATGTAATATGCATGTTCTATGTTTTCCGATTTCGATGGTGTTTGATGTCTTCCCTGCGGGGCTGCAGGCAAATGAGTTCTTGTTCTGTGAGAACATGTGCAGACTGCGGACTGCAGACTGTGCTGAGATGTGTTTGGTTCTTCTTAAACCCCATTCGAAAGCTTTATTACCAAACTCTGCTGATTTTTTTTTTTCTGTGGCTTTCTGCAGCTCATTGTGTGTTGGTTTAATTGGGAAATTTTGTTCAGCATGAAAAGGCCCTTCTCCCCGACGGCGGTGCTTTAAGAGTCGTGCGGGGCGGAGTTCATGTTTCGTTGGATTGTTACATTTTTTTTTTCTTTTTTTTTTTTGAAACAAAAACGATCTCATAAAATCTCTTGCATCTCTATAGTACGCTTTAAGATTCGTGCAAAAGTGGAGTTTATAGTTCTGTTGAGTGTAACGTTTTTTTTTTTTCTTTGTAACTCTAGAGATCTCGTAAAATGTTTTGCATCTTGATAGCAGTGTTTTAAGCATCGTGCGAAGTGGAGTTCATATTTGGAAAAAATTAAAATATCGTGAATACCTTTTTATATATGAAAAACTTTTAAAAATAATTTTTAAAATACTTTTGAAGATCAAAATAACTTGAATAGAGGAAGTATAACGGTAAGGACATTTTTGAAAGAAAGTATGCATTTGGAGGGATAATTATGATATAATAAAATTTGTAAGGGTAAATTATGGTATTTTGGAAATTTAGAGAGGTAAATGAAATTAACCCTTCATATTTCATGGAATGTAACCTTTTTTTTTTTTTTTTAAATAAAGGATCTCATAAAATCTCTTGCATCTTTATAGTATGCTTTAAGAGTCGTGCAAAGTGGTGTTTATATTTTAATTGAATGTAACTTTTATTTTTTCCCCCCTTTTAGAGATCTCATAAATTCCTTCGCATCTTGGCAGCAGCGCTTTAAGATTCGTGCGGAGCGGAGTTCATATTTCGCCGAATGTAACATTTTTTTTTTTTCCATTTAAGATCCCGTAGTTTTTTTTTTTTATTTTTTTTTTTTGCATCTTTACAGCACTGCTTTAAGATTCGTGCAGGATGAAAATGTGTATTTTACTGAATATTGCAACAGCTGTTGCCGACCAACTCGTTCTCGCGATACATCTCACACCCAAACTCGATCAGCGACGGTCAATTTTTTTTTTTTTATTTTTATTTTTTATTCTCTCTCTCTCTCTCTCTCTCTCTTTGATGCAGTGATAAAAACAAAGGATTCAAATTGAATCAAATTCTAACGCAAAAGGGTGTTTGCAATAGAAGCTAACAGTGCAAGGGAGGATTTTGTAATTTAGCCTAATATTTATTTATTGAGTGTAAATTTGCAGGAATACATTTTAAGATTCAAAGGAACAAGAATTGAAACATTATAAAACTGTTCTATTATATTCTAAGAGTGTAAACTTGCAATAAATACTTGCTCATATTCAAACGAATAAAAATTAAAGCCTGGTAAGACGGTTCTATTATACCCTTTTAGAGTGTAAATTTGTAACGAATATATTTTAATATTCAAATGAATAAGGTTAGAAACATCATAAGACTGTTCTATCATTTGGTTTGTGTATAAGCAAGAACTGCCTATTCCAGAAATAGGTATAAATTCAGGTATAACCAATAAGGAATAATTAACTAGACTAATTTTGTATTTGAATAAAATTTAGGTTGTTTTCGAAAATAAGAAAGATAACATTTGAATAGATAAGATAGAAAAAGAAGGATAGTGGGTATTTATAAATAAAAAATAATGATATTACCTATCACGCCCTGGATTACACGTTTTCCGGGCACGCCGACAAATCCGCCGTATACAAAAGAATTTTCTCTGTATACGAAACGATAGTTGTATCTGTAAAACATAAAATACTACAAACAGTAGTATAGAGCTGTAAGAAACAAAACATAACCTGGTAGTAAATAAAAGTTCTCTATACATACAACATCTGTACACAAAAGCTCGTCTCGCGAGAAACAGAAATAACGGTATGTATAAGAACTCAAAAATTACAACTACCTGTATAAGGTACTTCACTAGCTCTGGCTCGTCTGGTAAGGCTCTAAATCGCGACGCCCTTTGCACGATCAATTTCAGAGGGTGTAGCAGCCGGCACCGAAGGCTCTGCAAAACGAAAAGAAACAACAGGGCGTGAGAACTACTGTGAAAATAAGTAGTCCTCAGTGGGTGCCGCCCTCAATATCATCGGTCCACCCACTAAGTCTACAAAAAGGAGCTGGAATAGTAGGAAAGCTGGAACTACATTTACAGCTAGATGCCACTACACTATCATGCTCTAACTCTAACCATCTGTGGTGAATGTAAATCTTGACCCAATCTAACCAACGACTGTAATACACCCGTCCCGCCTGTCGAAGCTACACTAACAACCACCACGCTTGGTAGTTAGTGGAGAGCGAGTCTAACCAAGACACAGTGACACCAACGCAATAGCACTAGGCTCGACTTCAGAGTGGCACTCGTGGGAGCTATCCAACCGAGTATGCAAGCGTATCTCTGTCGAGCTCAATCAGGCTCTCACAGGCTATAGTCAAGTATAGAGGGTCTAACTGGTCTACCAACCAACAAGTCACGTACCCTCAACACAATCTGATGCCAAACGGCAATCCGGGTCCACCGTTAGTCCCAACGGCACCCAACAGTTCGGAACAGTCTGAACTCTACTGTAAAAATAGGTTCGGCATCCCAGCACGAGCGTAAAAGTAAACTACACTACCTGGGGTACCCACCACACTGATACTGCGGCGATACAAAATAATAACAGCTTCTAGAGCTAAATTTGGTAGTGTAAACAAGTGACAGGTCCAAATCGCTGGTTTTCTCCTATGTCAAGTCCAAATTCAACATGTATAATTATTAACAATTGATAACATGCTCCAAATTCAATTCATATATCTAAAACATGCAACAACATGAATTTGAGCTAAAACGACAGTATACACACTAATTATACATGTCGACAACGAGACTGTAGGAGTAGGAATCCGATGATGAACCCACCTCAAAAAGCTTGTCCAACCACGCCGAGCCTCCTTCTTCCTCCTCCTTCTCTGTCGGCGCGCCAAAGCGAGACGACGACGGAGGGATGCGGACTCGGCCCAAAGCCAGTCGGAGTCGCGGGGGAGGAGCGCGGAGAGGTGGGCGGCGCCGCCGAGCCACGTGGCGAGCTCGGGGTTCTCAGCACGGAGGCGCCCGAGTGGAAGGAGGAAGAAAAAAAAAAATAATTGCAACTTTCGCCTAAAAAGTGTAATTTTTGTCACCCCAAATGGTGTAAATTTTACCCAAATAGTGCAACGTTCGTCTAAAGAATGCAACTCTCGTCCCAAAGAGTGTAAATTCTGTCTCAAATAGTATAATTTTTATATAAAATGCAATTTTTTAAAATACAATTGCACTCTTTGAGATAGAACTGTACTGTTTGGGTGAAATTTACACAATTTCTCTTTTTTTTTCTTCCTTCTCCTCCTCCTCCTCCTTCAATGCTCGCCCTATACAAGAACCCCAACCATGGCTCGTCTCATCTCACCACCCCTGTCGCAGCATCACTCCCCCACCCACTTGGCCTCAAAATCCATGCTTTCTACAGAGCGGCCATGGGAAGCGGCGGAGGAAAAATGGCGCTCGCCGTGGTGCTCTTCATGTTGGGGAGCGTCAAGGTGAGCGCGCGGGCGAGGACGGCGCAGGAGAAGGAGGAGGGGGCTGGCAGTGGGTTTGGCCATGGCGTGGGTGGCAGTATTGGTGGCGGGATTGGGTCGGCGGGGAGGCCGCGGTGCAGCATGTCGTCGAGCAAGGAGGCGGCGGAGCGGGCCTTTCCGCGGCGGCAGAGGGCCTGGGCAAGGGTGCGGTAGGAGGAAGGGTCGGGGGAGAGGCCGAGGCGGGGGAGGCGGGCTCGTCGCCGGCGACGTCGCCGGAGCGGGCAAGGGCGACGTCACCGGGGCAGGGGCGTGGCGTTTCCGCCTTCGCTGCTCTCTAGGAAGAGAAAGAAAAAAAGAACGAGAGAAAAAAAAAAAAGAGGAGAGAGAAAAAAGTACAAGGGTATTTTGATCAGTTTGCTGAAAATCGGACCGAATCTGCAAAAACGAAAAATGTGACCCACTTTTGCAAAAGCCCAAAATTAGTAAATTTTTTATACAAATTGGCCTATAACATATAACTTATATTTATGTAATTTAGTTTTACTTTAACTTATAATTTTAACAAAGTTTGAAATTAAACATTGGAATAACACTATTCCACAAAAATGGTGGAATAATAAATTTCAAGCTATTCTGTGAAAGCCTGAAATAGCAAGTTTTGACCGAGATAAAATATTCTGGTAAAAAATCATCCCGTTTGGCGGAATATCGGAGATAACTTTTGTTATATTATAGTTTCTATTGCTTGGGCCCCACCAAAATTTTTTAATTTATTAAGACAGTTGTGTTGGGTGCTTGTGGGGACACTGGTGGTCGATCAACGACCACTCACTCTCATTCAATTTTTATTTATTTATTTATTTTTTTATTAATGGGTTAAGTGGATGGATAGTGCCTACACTTGTCATGAATTGCGATTTGGTCCTCCAATTTTCTCACATTGATCCGATTTATGCAAAAACTATCAAAACCTTTCCAAAAGTTTAGAGTCTCAACTCAAAAATTTTAAAAACCACAACAAAACTTAAGATAGTATTTTATTTCAAAATAAATACAATTAATTCTTAATTTATCCACGGTAAAATATACGAAGAACCCCTGAAGTAGATGGGCCCCTCAACTTTGAATATTTTTTCTCCAGATGATTTAGCTCATTTTCATTTTGCCGCTTTTAATGGTTTTCTCTCTTTTTTTTTTCACTGTAAAACCTTGCCTTTAAAATTTGAAGTGTAGTTAAATAATAGCACAATCAAGTCCTTTATTTATTAGCCGTCGAATTTATCTCAAATTTTAATCCATATCATCCATTGGATTGCGATTTTTTCGTGGATTAATTACACCATTTGTTTCCAATCTTTGCACTGTTTTTTAATTTGATCCTAATCTATTTTTTTGCAATCAACTTCCTAATCTCTTAATTTCATTATATTTAAATTTCAGTCATCAGAAAAGTATTAAAATTAACGAAAAATGGCATGTCAGTTTCGTGTTAACGCCACGGAAGCGCTGTGTCAACGCCATGAAGGCGCTATATCAGCACTAGCTAATTATACAATTTAAATGTAAATTTATATTTTGAATTAAATTATAAATTCAAAGCAAGATTTTTAATTTAAGATTTAAATTTTAAATTTAAATTTTGATTTTGGATTCAAATTTAAATTCAAATTCAAATTCAAATTTTGTATTTAATTTTAAATTCAATTCACATTTTGAATTCTAATTCCAATTTAATTTCAAACTTTGATTTTGAATTTCAAATTCAAAACATGAATTTGAATTCAAAGTTTAAATTCAAATTTAGAATTGAAATCAAATCTTAAATTCAAATTTAAATTTTGAATTCAAATTTAAAATCAAAATTTTGAATATGATTTTAGATTTAAATTCAAATTTTAAACTTAAATTTCAGTTTCAAAATTTTTATTTTAAATGCAAATTGAAATATCGAAATCAAAATCAAAATTTTAAGTTTGAATTCAAAATTTAGATTCAATTTAAAATTGAATTTCAATTTCAGCTTTAAATCAAAATTGTAGCTTTAAATTCAAATTCAAAATTCTAATTTCTGGTTAGTTTAAAATTTTAATTTTAATATTAAATTTAAATTTAAATTTAAAATTTTGAATTTTATTTTCGGGGACTAAAGAGAAAAATGTGCAAAATTTAGAGACCGAAATTAACATGCAAAAGAAAGCCAAGTAGGTGTTGACGCAGTGATTCCGTTAATTTTTACTCATTTTTTAACGACTGGGACGTAATTGTAATAATATCAAAAGATTAGAGACTTGATTGCAAAAAATTGTTTAGGGATCCAAGTAAAAAAAGTAAAAAAATAGTGCAAAAATTGGGGACCAATGATCTAACTAACCTAATTTTTTCTGTCTAAAATATTATTGATTGAGCCTAAAGTACTAGATAAATGAAAATTGAGTGATTCATGATATAAAAAAGTACGTTTGTATTTAATGCAGATAATAAAATTTTTTTTTTCTCTCGAAAAAAGTTTAACGGCTGGTTTTGGCTTCGTTTGGTTCGGGATTAAGTAAGAACTAGTTATTTCACGGATAGGATTAAGTTCAGGGTTAAGTTTGGAATAGACCAATTTTGTGTTTGGATAATAATTGAGTTGTTTTCGGGAATAAGAAAAATAATGTTTTGATCGATAAGATGGAATAAGAAGAATAGTGGGTAGTTATAAATAGAAACAACTTTATATTTAAATTTAAATATTTAAATTTTATAATTAAAATTTAAAATTTAAAATATATAACTTTAAAAATTAAAAAATTCAAAATAAAAATTAATTTTTTAAATCTTAAATTCAAAAATTTAAAGTTCTAAATTTTAAATTTAAGATTAAATTTAAATTTAAAAATATCAAAAATCAAATTTTAAATTTAAAAAATTAAAAATAATAATTTAAAATTTAAAATTATAAATATAAAATTATATGTCTCAATTTTAAGCTTACGAACTCTCTCTCTCTATATATATAGAGTTGGGCTAGNTCAACTCTCTCTCTCTATATATATAGAGTTGGGCTAGAATATTATTGATAGCAAAAGATCTTTTTTGCTATCAAGTTTTTAGTTTTTAGATCAATTGTTTTCATCATTTCTAACCATTGGATCAAATATTATAACCCAGTGGGGACAATTCAACCCTAAGAGACTAATACATCATAATCCTATAATTTTTCATTCAAGGTTAAAAACTTGATAGCAAAAAAAATCTTTTGCTATCAATAGTATTCCAGCCCCCCTCTCTCTCTCTCTCTCTCTCTCTCTCTCTCTCTCTCTATATATATATATATATATATACTAGTTAATGCACGTGCGCTGCACGTATTAATTTTCATGTTAAATAAAAAATATACTAAATTATTTTAACATTAAATTAAAAATTTATGTATATATANTCAAAATGAACAGTAAAATTGAACAATCTTTAAAATTTGAGGATAGGACTTTTGAATTTAAGATAAAGGATGCTGATCTTGATCTAGAGAGTTTAAAGTATTTTTTATCAAAATTTGAATAAATTTAGATTCTTCTAAATCGTTAAACTACAAACTCCCCATAGTAGCCATAAAAAATTGAGAAGTTTGAAATGGTATGATTATAAAGTAAACTATATTGAAAAAGTATAAAATTATATTTTTAAAAATTTTAAATATTCTAGATCAGTTTTAACGGTGTGGATGTTGATTTGAATACTCTAAGATCGAAAATGAGACCATAGTACAGGAGCTTTGGTACTATCGACAGTATACGAGGCTAGCTCTCTCGATATATATATATATATATATAACGTGAAATTCATTAGGATTCTGATTTGGATTGAGTAGCGAACAAAATATATATTCGAATCCAAAAATGACGGATATTCGTTCTTTATACCCATATCTGAAATCATATTCGTTTGATTCAAATTTGGATTCTGGTTTGGATTGAGTAACGGACAAAATATATATATATATATATATATATATATATATATCCGAACCCGAATTGTCAGATATTCGTTCTTTATACCCATATCCGAAATCATATTTGTCTAACATCGATTAAATTAAATCTGTCCTATTGGGTTCGGATTTGGATTCGGGTAAAATTTGGTGTATGTGTAACTGTTGACATCTAAAGGAAACCAATTGTCTTATCCACCACCACCAAGAATCAACCATCCTTTAACCTCCTCTTTTCCAACTTTTGTCCCTTTCCTTTTCTCATTGGTGTTGAAGGAAATGGAAACCCACTAATCAAAAGAAAAAGAAGAAATTAATGTATTATTTATTATATTTATTATAGGTGGATAGGGTGGTCAACCCATCAAAAAGTTTCCCTTCTCTCTTTCATCATATATTAATTAATTGATTAATCAATTGGTTAATTAATTATTAAGATTCATGCAGTCATATGGGTTGATCACATTCCCTTTCCATGGCCTATTAGCCAAAGGTAATCTTTTTTAACACAATTTAAGGGGGCTTTTATTTTTGTTTTTGTTATTGTTGTTGTTGTTGTTGGTTTCATAATTTTCTCTTAAAGAATATCTTTTTTCTTCTTTCTTTATTTTTTCTTTTTTTTTTTCTTTTTGTTTTCAGGGAGGGGTTGAGGCAAATGGAAAAGTGGGTTTGGGAGAGGAGGTTGCTGTGATTTTGGGCAGAGCATGTAAATAAATGATTACCCAACAGGAGAATCATGAGCTCAACAAATCCTCCAGGTCCTTTTTTTTTAAAATTTTTCCCCATAATTTTTTGATGTTTTATGAATTTTCTTTTATTTCATGTTCAAATTAGGGTCCACTTTTTGTTGTTTTTGATTTTTTTTTTTTTTTCCAGTTTGGGGGTAATGGGTTCCATTGAATTGTTGTTGTTGCTGTTAAATGTATTTTATTTGTGTCTACATATACTTGGAAGATATAAAGTTTCTGATACATTGGTGTTTTTCTTAAAAAAAACAAAAAAAATCATATCTTACAAATAATTGGGTATCAATTGTCCATGCAAGAGAAAATTGAAACTTGATCATCTGTTACAATCTACTTGATTAATTATATCCATGTAAGATGATCACCTGATGTGTAAATCAATAGTTTACTGTAAATTACATGGAGCATAAATTTTACACAGTCAAGTTTCAATTTTGTTATGTTCAGCAATTCAATGTATTGCACTGTATCAAACATCATTTCACAAAAACCATAGAATCGAGTTTCCGATTAAATTTATAAGTAGGCTATTTTTTTCATCTTTTTTTTTTTTGTGTGTGTATTAAACCTATTTTGCATGCAATAATATATAGCATTTGTGGCAACAAACTCATTCTTTTGTTCTGAAATTTTAGGCTTTTTTCCACTTTAGTAGTTTGTGGTTTGTTCTGGATTTAATAATATATATGGTTGCAAATTGCAGGTCCCTCTACTCCACCGCAGAGGTTGGAAAATTTGTTGACCCAACCAGGTAATCGAGTTTGCGCCGATTGTGGCTCTCCAGATCCAAAATGGGTGTAAGTATCTGATCCTGGGAACTTTACTCGAGCCTTTCGTGTTCAATATCCTATTTGCTATAATTCTGTGCATTTTTGGTTAATAATATGTCGTTCATATTCTCTGCACGCATTTGGTGCTAGGAAATTGATTAGAACTACTATTAAGCATGATATACATGAGTTCAAGAATCGATTTTGATGCTGAACTGCTAATTTGGCTTTTGTCGCACTATAATGCAAATGCTTTGGAAACAATAGATAATAATGTAAGAGTTTCATGTGTGTGCTGAAAAAGTCACCTGATCTTAAAATATACAGAACTATAAATTACCGGTACTGTCGCAAGACGGAGTTCAGAATCATCTGATAATTGTTTCCCCCAACTTCGCTTCACAATGCACACAAGGATTCTCTGATTTGTGTGAGAATTGAATTTTTGGCCAATGTCTGAATAAGAATCTTGGCTTTCGTGTGGATCATAACTTAGGGAATCACTTCCGCCTGACGTGCTGTTTTATTCTTATTATTGAAGATATGTTTGAAACTCATCTTCCTCGAAAACATAGAGTAAACGAGAAACAAGTTATTTGGCATACTGAATTCTTGTTTTAAGTTGCAAAGCAAATCCGTAGATGTATAGCGTGCAAACTAGTGATCCATCTAGCGGCATGCACATTCAACTGAATTTGGGTTTAATAATGAAAAAGCAGAAGCGTAATGAAATGAGGCCTTAATATTTCACTAACTGCCTTTGGATAGGAAGATGTTTATATTTATTTTCGCCTTCGATGTAAACAGATTTGAGTCTTTTCTTTTAATGTCGTTTTCTACATTAATCTAGTGTATCTAACATGCTGATATCTGATGAGCACAAATCACGATACTTAGGTCACTTAGTCTTGGTGTATTTATCTGTATCAAGTGTTCTGGAGTGCACAGAAGCCTTGGTGTACATATATCTAAGGTATGATCTTAAACTGAACTTTGCGTTTTCGTATCGACTCATTCCATTTGCTCGTTTTGCTATTAAATTTTTAACATCCTTTCTTATCAGTTATCACTAATAGTGATTTGGTAAAATGGAGTATTCTTCAGTAATCTTTTAGCGTTAACTTTGCATGTTGTGGGAGTGAAGCGACTCAGTGAACTACACCCAGAATTCACGTAGTACATCTTCCAAAATGTTAAAATCCTAGTTTGAATTTGTCGGAACCACTTAAATTGCCATTCAAATTTTCAGTTTCACCTGGTTCTGTTCAATCCGAAATTGAAGCTCATTCACTTAAAATAATGTTATGTAATGAAAGCAGATTTACTTATTGAGAACTTCACGCAGAGAATCGTGAGCGTAAAATAATATAAAGTCTATCACTTTTCCCTCCGCAGGTCCTCTCAGTGAAGCTAGATGAGTGGACAGATGAACAAGTTGATTCTTTGACCAACGCGGGCGGTAATGCCACTGTAAACACGAAATATGAGGCCTTTTTGCCTGAAAATTATAAGAAACCGCGACCAGATTCTTCAACGGAGGAACGTGCGGATTTTATCAGGTAGGATTCCGTGGAACCAAACGTGAACTTCTCTGGAAGATTCTCGCAGAATCAAGAACAAAGTTAACCTTTTTATTTTGATATTCAGGAGAAAGTATGAGCTGCAACATTTTTCGAGCTCCAATGCAATTATACTATCTACAGCGTATTCCAATTTCGCCGCACAAAACAACTGTTACAGCGGTAAAAGTTATGAGAAACAACACACCGGAATCCGTCATGGTCTAGGCCATGCCTTCAGAAACAGCTGGAGACGAAAGGAGTCAGAGAATAAGGCCGCGAAGAAGATGGTATTGTTTACTTACTATCTTACTGTACTGTACCACTGAATTATCACTGCCTCAAATAATTGAAGTTTTTGAAGAAAAGCTAGTTTGACTGGAACTGCTTTTATTGGAGATTCTACTTTCGGGTAGAAGAGCTCATTTTAACTTTCTGCTATAGCAGAAGCCCAAAATTTCATTTTAGCTTCAGGCTTCTGCTTTCTAGAGTAGAAAAGTCACTCCAAAAGTTCGGCCAACCAGGTTCTCAAGTTTGCGTCAGTACTGCACTTCAGATATCTTGTTTTCTTTCGTAACAGTATAATCATTGTTTTTTTTTTTTTGTAGATGGGGATGGTCGAATTTGTTGGTTTAGTAAAGGTCAACATAATAAGGGGGACCAACTTAGCCGTAAGGGATGTGATGACTAGCGATCCTTACGTTATCCTCAATCTCGGACACCAAGTAAGCAAATATTTTCACCGATTAAATCTAAATATATCGGGGTCGCGAAATGGTTCAGGCTTTTTTTTTTTTTTCCTCCCTCTGTTCCCTTTGCAGTCGATGAAAACACGCGTGATAAAGAGCAATTTGAATCCAGTGTGGAACGAAAGGCTAATGTTATCGATCCCAGATCCCATCCCGCCGCTGAAGCTGGTGAGAGGATTCACTTATCGCAGTTCACTTTTTCAACAGTTTATGTCGACATGCTTATCTTTTGAAATAATTTTTGATTGCTTCTCGTCATGTTGACTTGTAAGTAAGCAATTGGTTATTGCGATTCCACCTACGAAGCATCGTAGTTGTTTACATTGCCATGTAGTTTTGCAAGTTTTATTCGATTTGCAATAACATACTGCGTATTTGATTTCTTTTGTTTTCGAGACTATCAGAGATTGGATCTGCAGTTCCTCGTTGATTACGAGATTTTGTGAATTCGATTACATTTCTTGGTGCAGCAAGTGTACGACAAGGACACGTTCTCGACAGATGATCGGATGGGGGAGGCGGAGATAGACATCCAGCCGCTGGTTTTTGCGGCAAAAGCCTACGAGAACTCCTCAGCCTTGGACTCGTTGCAGCTCGGGAGATGGTTGGCCAGCGACGACAGTAATCTAGTCAAGGACAGTGTCATCTCTCTCGTGGACGGCAAGATCAAGCAGGAAATCACATTAAGACTTCAGAATGTCGAGCGAGGCGAGCTGGAGATCGAGCTCGAGTGCGTCCCTCTCAGCCAATGATCATCACACGACGAAGTACAAACTTTTCGAATTACTCATTGAATCAAGTATGCAGTTCACGAAACCGAAGGAGAGTGTTGATTGATCAGATACGTTGTAGCCTCGCATCGACATTAAAACTAATGAGATGGTTCTCTCTTCTGTTTATATTTGCGCCATTTTCGGATCACATATTTGATACAGTGGTTAGTTGTCAATGGTATTTGATGATTCAAAGTGCTTTCGCGGCTATTTATGCTGTAAGAGGAAGAAGTGTTCATGACTCATTTTAACTGATGCAGTTTTGAGAGCTCCTTTAAGTTGCTTCATAGTATTTGATTACTCCATCAAGAATATTTAAATCTACATACTTAGAAAGAATTAGATGGTCCCCTTTTTTTTTTTTTCATGCTATTGCAGCTTGAATTCATAATCTTTCACTGCAATTAAGTCCTCAAACCTTATGTAATTCATTTGTTGGAAGGTTTAATTATGCGATAAGTTGTGTACTTGAATTAAATGGGAGACAATTAATAATACTAGATGCTTAATAGGACTTTACTCGGAGCTCTTGCTCTGATGTCATATTAAAAGAATATGAAACAATTGTTGTTCTTCAGAAGTTTTAACTATCAGATAGCGATGTTTTTAATATTTATATTCAACATTACGTACTGCAAAGTGAGACTTAATCTGGGATTATTGTATTAACAAGAAACAATAGACTATAAGAGGAACAATTAGCGCAAATTAACATGTAGAATTTAAAGACAAATAAATCTTCATTTTGAATGTTTACATACTGTAGTCTACAATGCTGCTAATGTGCCATTTATTAATGTACTCTTTCCTGTGTTTGAGTAAACTAATACTTAAAATAGGAAAACAACAACATATCTTTATTCTTTTTCTCTTTTCCTATTTGTGATCTTCTTTTCCTATTTGTGATCTTTACTTCTAAACTGTGCTCTCTTTCTCTCTCTCCTTTTTGGCAATTCCTACTTCACCCACTTTCCCAGTAGGGGTGGGAACAAGCCGAGCTTGAGCGAGCTTATCTCGACTGAAGTTTGGCTTGAAATTAATTTCGAACCTAAATTTAGGCTCAAGCTCAGCTTGAAATTAATTCGAGCCGAGCTTGATCGAGCCTAACTTCGAGTTGAATGAGCTCGAGCATTAAACGAGCCGCTTAAAATTCTTAACATCATGCAATTTATAGTTTAATTTGTATAAAAACATTATCTAAAATTTGATACAAAGAATGTCTAATAGTTCAACAAACATACTAAATGCATGAAATATGATATTATAGTAGGTGAAAAGGAGAGAGAGCAATTAAAGTAGGGATTTGCTGATTCCTTTTGTGGGCCAGCAAATATGCCTAATAACTTAAACTCTAAATATATATAATTAAAATATCAATATATATTATTATATATAATTAATAAATATATATTTAGAGTCCGACTGGGATACTATCGATAACACCAAGGATTTAGTACTATCGAATTTTCCACCGTTAGATTTAATCCTTTGATTAGTTTTATCCGTTAGATTATATTATTAAACCAACCACTCACTCAATCCTAGGAGGCCCACATCATCCTAACCATACATTTCTTAATCCAAGGGCTAAAAAACTAATAGCACTAATAGCTTGGTGCTATTGATAGTATTTCAGCCTAACTCTCACTCTCTCTCTCTCTCTCTATATATATATATAGAGAGAGAGTCCGGCTACTATACTATTATGAGTACGATCCTCCTCGTATTTATAAATTGTTTTCGATGATAGAGCTTACGAATCGACGATCCACACCGTTAAACATTATCTAGAACATTTGAAACATCTAAAAATCAAATTTCATAATTTTTCGACATAATTTACCTTACGATCAAAAGCTCACGAAATTAACAATTTTTAACGGCCGGTATGGAATACTTGCTAGTTTAACGGTGCAAAAGAATCCGAATAGGTTGAATTTTTGATAGAAAATTTTATTCACTACCTAGATAAAGATCAATAACTCCGATCTTAAATTGAAGGATCCGATTATTCATTTTTAAGACATCGTTCGATTTTGACCGTTCATTTTATGCCCGCTTGATGGACTTTATTATGATTTCGAAAAATTACGAAATTTATTTTCTAGAAGTTTCAAATACTCTAGATCATATTTAATGGAGTGAATCGTCGATTCGGAAGCTCTATCATTGAAAACAACTTATGAGTACGAAGGGCCCAATACTCATAATAGTATAGTAGCCCTACTATATATATATATATATAGAATTAGGCTAATTTACTATTAATAGTATCAAGCACTTTATGCTATTAAGTTTTCGGCTCTTGGATGAAGGGATATGCAGTTAGGATGATAGTGATCCTCTAGGATTGAGTAGGTGGTTGATTGAATAGTATGATCTAAGAATGTAGAAATGGTCAAATGAATAGATCTAACGGCAGAAAACTCGATAGCACCAAGCACTTGATACTATTGATAGCATCGAAGCTTTTCGAGCCCAATTCGAGCGAGCCCAGTAATACTCAAGCTCGACTTGAAATATATTTCGAGTTTTATTTTCTGTTCAAGCTCGGCTCATTTAATTTCAAGTCGAGCTCGAGCGAGCTGAATATTGAGCCGAACGCGAAACAGACACGAGCCGGCTCATTCATTTGCCAGCCTTACTTTCCACTCTTTGATGCTTCACCTTCCCATCTCACCTTCCCATCTCTATCTCTGCACGATGCTTCGTCTTCCACCCACTCACTTTTTAATTAATATATTCATATAATTCATTTTCATCTAAAGAAATTATTTAAAAAAAAAAATAAAAATAAGATCTCTTCGTACTCTTTTTTATCACATATTTTTCTTTTTTCTTTCTTGTTCACAAGAAGGGTTCATTTTTTATATTTTTCTTTATTATTTTTTTTTTTTAAATTGTGTAGGTATTGAAATTAGGTTACTGCGATAAATTTAAAGTCAATGAGGGAAAAGAAGCGGTGGGTGTGGGGGGATCCGTACGACATTGACATGACCGTAACTAAAGAGAAGCTCGACGCCGACAACGACGGTGAGGTGACGTGGAGAACGCGAATCGCCTCTTCAATCTCAGCAGCGTGATCAAGGTGCGTGTGAACTAATAATTTTATTACTGCTTCTTTCATTATTGTTATGTGTAATTTATTTATTATTATAGATTTTGCAATATTTACACATATATGTTTTATATTTTTTATTTATATTTATTGACGCCTTATGACAAATTAAAAAAATTTAAAATTCTAATTTTGTCAATCTTATATCTTCTATAGTATTAGCCCACCATAATACGCGAGTAACTTCACTAGCATCTTCATTAAAAAGCATGATTCCTCATGAAACATCTCATATGCATCCCTTAAATGCTATAACAATATCTTAATGACAATTTGTACATTCAATCAACCCACCACCCACAATTTGTTCATTCAATCAACCCACCACCCAAAATAACAAAGAGAGAGAGAGAGAGAGAGAGAGAGAGAGAGAGAGAGAGAGAGAGAGAGAGAAAGGAGGGGAAATAAATGGTGCCAACATTGATTGACATGTTACCAGAATCATCATAGACACTATAAAAATAACACATCCACTTCAACAAAATACACTGCATTTGTTTATTTGATTAGCTAGCCCCACCACTAAACATTGCCAACACCATCATCATGTGTTAACTTTACACCTAATTCACACCACTGGGGAAAAAGATAGGTTTGCTTTTTTCTTTCTTATTTTTGTGTATATCACTTGTAGCATCATCATAATCATTATGACCAATGCATGTTTTGATGTTCCCATAAACAAAGAAACATTTAAGGGACCAATGCATGTTTTGATGTTCCTATAAACAAAGAAACAATTAAGGATTGAGTAAGCATGCTTTTTCATATTATTCAAATGTCTTAATTATGCTCCATTTGTTACATTACATATGGTAAAAAAGTACGATCCGTAAGAAACATCATGCTGCATATATCGCAATGAATCGGTTAAAATATATATATTCTAATTTTTGCAGTCTCACAAGAAAACAAGTGATCCTTAATACTAAATGAGCAATTAGATATTCAGAGTTTAAAGATTACCAGGAAAAATAACCCATCTTATAATATCATAAAAAAAGTTTAGCACACCTGGAATTCACCGTCGCATAATTTTATTTGAGACATGATTTTGATTCTGCTGAAACAAAATAACCAACATAAAATTAATGGATTAATGGTAGGTTACAAAAGGCCAATAAGATCACAAACCAACTCAAAATACATATACAAGCCAAAAATAGAGCAATAATCCCTTCATGTCATTTGTAACCTATTGTCAGTGTGTTCTAACAATATAACAAAACAATAACTACAAAATAATTGAGCGCAAATAGTTATGTGCGACAAATAAAAGCAGAGGTGGTAAAGTGACTAAATCAAAAAAAAGGGTGTCTGAGGCTTCTCCTTAAAGCAATTCTTTGTACATGAAAAGTAGTGCTAAGTTTAGCCCATCTTCAAATTATCACTACTGAAGGTAAAATTCTCAAAAAATAAAAAACAATTAAGTTGGAACTGAATTAAAGTGAATCAGAAAACAACAGTGCATATATAATACATGAAACAACATTGCTCTTTTAAAAGAAATTCCATAACAGTGGATCAGGAAACATCAAGTTCTCGTGTGAGCCCCTCGCATGCTAGAATAACTTGCTCGGCATATCTCCTCCCCTTTATGTTACAATCTTAAAGTGACTATGAAGGAATAAAGCACCCTCAGAAACCATGATAATTAGAAACTCGCAAAGTACTAAAATAAAACTCTAATGTTAAAAACAAAAAAGAAAAAGAAAAAAATAAAGAGAGAAAGAGAAAGAAAGAAAACCATCCAACACAAGTTATTACTATATAACTTGTTTTGGCATCAAAGAGGCCCTAAACTTCGAAATCGAACATATGATCACAGAACTACCTCCTAAATCCTCGGTCATCAACAATCCAACGTGCACCAATGGAACTTAGATAAGTCGCAAACCCACTACAGAATTCATAGACCATCTACATACAAACAAAATGAAATAATGAGAGCATATAATTATGCATCATCGTGCAAAAACTGGAAGTTTCAACACTGCAAATCAAAACAGCCATCACCCTCGAAGAATCCACGAGAAGCATTTGCGAAACCTTTACTTATCATTCATTTACATTGGAATAGTAAAGATCAAGAGAGCTTGTAAAATCAGAATATATAGTCAAATACATGAAAATGTCAATGCCCTCCCACATGCATTGAGGAGCGAGAATATCTAAAATAGAATATATAAAGTACATAATTTGATTTCATGACCAAGTATGTGAAGATCAAAATTTAAGGGGACAAACAATAAAAATAAATATTTTGATTTCATGATCAAGTATGCCAAGACAACTTTGAGAGAAAACATATAAAATACGTATTTTAATTTCATGACTAAGTAGGCAGGTATGTCAAGGTCAAAATTTAAGGGAAAAAACATATAAAAATATAGAATTTGATTCCATGACCAAGTACATCTTCAATAAACTCGGGCATTGATGAAATTATCCATCCAAGAACTGTTGCATGCTATAATAAGTTACGAAAGATCTATCAACTGTTCCACCAATAGGAATATATAGCTTTGACAATGAATGAAGTTAACTAAAATTAAACTAACAGCATAAGCAACTTGCTTTTCTCTCAGAAGAAGAAACGCGGACCAAATTGCTTATACTCAAAGTTTCATGTAGCCGACAGAAGTAAGACAGAATATCTCCAAGGGAAAGATAAGAGATAATATTAATTAAAAAAAAAAGCCAGAAATACCAAAAGGAAATTCTGAGCATATTTCAAAAGTTGTTGGGTTTATAAACCTTTCATATCAGACTGAAAAGCAAAATGGCAATTGAATGCTACAGATACACATCAATAATGATAACAAAAGGATACAAACGCCTCACCTCTATCATCCACAATATTTAATCAATGAATTGGGAGTCTGGGATATGATTAACTAAAAGCCAAAACTCCGACAAATGATCTTCTGTGTTCTAATAATGCTTATAAGTCACAACAAAGATCCTTTATGTGCGGTCCCTCACTTTTGCTTCTTCACATAGATAAAGAACACCAAACTTACTCCATTTCCATGTCAATTCATGTTGTTAAAAACCAGTAAACTTCCCAACTAAAAATTGCATAAAGAAAACACTTGATATCAACATCAAACAGCTCACACGGGTAACAAAACTTATCCCCTCAGTCAATGTATCTATCAAAGTTTAACTCTAGGGCGTTAATTAGGAAGTAGCACCTATATAATTAGAGATTTTTTCAGTTTTTTGTTTTTAATGACCCAACTCATTGCGAAAAAAATATTGGACAAAACTTTTACTTCCATGGCATCATTCTATAACATCATTCTATGCTAGCACCTGATTTTATTTCTTTTAATGCTCAAGTCCTCTGTATTAGTTCTCTGCAATTGGTTATTGTGTATATTCTTCTAATAGATGAAGAGTGTTCATGTGCATCGATATTTTGCTGTTCTTATAAGGAATTCAATAAGAGTTTGATCATTTGGTGTACAGAGAACTCCTAACAATGAGTATTTAGTTAATCATCTTCAACCTAGAGCCATATTGCCATATAACTAATACCGGAACTTAATAGTTATCAGCTATGCAGGCAATAATTGAAGATGAACATCGGTTACGACTAATACCGGAACTCCCGCCTCACAAAAGGAGATATGTATCATCGTTCCTCGCAGGCTTGAGAAAAGTATAACAATATGAAATCACCTCGAAGGTAATCCAATAGAAATCCTACTGAAAAGAAGCAACAATAGATCAACTAAATGCTTTATTCCGGTAAGTCAAATGCAGCATTCTCAGCAAAAGCCCAACATACACCTACTTCAACTAATCCAACAATGTTACAACTCGATATTACTAAATTTTGTACCTATAACCACCTGAAGACCAATTTAATTTGTTGAGCAGCAAAAATCATTAAAGATACACCCTAAGCTGTTGCATGATTGCATCCACAAAGCATGAAAGGAAACACCATTTTGTCAAGTTATTCAATCAAATCATGGGAAGAGAATGTTTAAAGAGAAATGAAATATTCAGAAGAAACAATCAACTCAATCTCAATATTTACATTGACATAGTAATTACTGTACCGTATCTTTACACAAGCAATCTTACACTTTCATTTTTTGCCATCACCACACACTATCAGGGGGGAAAAGAACCCAAATTGTTCTTTTCTCCTCCTCTCAATCACCAAAGAAGGTTTTTTTTTTTTTTTTTTTTTTTTTTTTTTCTGTGATACCAAATTAATACACAAAACCACAACAACGCAATCAACAACCGCTCAATTACACTCAAATTAACCCCAAATCAAAAAAGAAAAAGATCAAAAAAGGAAAAAAAATTCCTTGTTTTAATCAGAATTCTTGATTTTGAGGATCAATAGGAGCAGCAGTGAGGGCACCGTACCAGGCCGTTCTCGTTGCAGGCGTCGCACCGGCGCATGCGGCCCTCGGCCTCGTCGAAGAGCTTGCGGCTGCCGCAGCAGCGGGGGCAGGGGGCGAAGCGGACGCCGCCGCACGCGGAGCAGACGTGGGCGGGGTCCTGGCCGTCGGCGCCGCCGATGAGGCGGCCGCCGACGAAGAGCTGGGGGATGGAGAAGGGGCGGGAGCGGGCGGCGAGGAGCCCCTGGAGCTCGCGGCGGAAGGCGGCGTCCATGGAGACGTCGCGCTCGTCGACGGCGACGCGGAAGCCGCGTAGGATGGCGCGCACGGTGGAGCAGTCCTCGTGGGTGCGGCGGACGCCGCGGAGCGAGGTGGAGTAGAGGACGACGCGGCGGGGCCGGGGGCGGGGGTCGTCGGAGAAGGGGCGGCGGAGTGCCTTCGAGGGGGAGGAGAGGGGCCGGTGCTGAGGGTGGTGGTGGTACGTGAGCGACCGCGTGAAGAAGTAGGGTTTCTTGTTTCCGCCGCCGCCGCATCCTCCGCCGCCGCCTCCGCCTCCGCCGCCGTCCATGGAGAGGATCGCCGGAGGGGTTGGGGTGGTGGATCGGAGGCGCGGCCCTTCTAGGGTTAGGGTTTGGAGGAGACGATCGGAGGAGGAGGAGGAGGAGGAGGAGAGAGAGAGAACGTACAACGAACAAAGGGCGCAAATGGGGGGATCGCTTTGTTACTCTTATATTTTTATTTTATTTTATTTTTTTTATTTATATACTTTATAGTATGAATGCGCGTGCAATGCACTTTTCGTTTTGTATTATGAAATTGAAAAAAGGGTTAAATATATAGATGTTTATGTAAACATAATGAATTACAAATATATTTTTATAAAATTTAATTTTTATATAGTATTTATGTAAAAATTCTAATATTTTTAAATATATCATTTTGATTTGTTACTGTTTGAGAACCGTTTATATTTTAACAATAAATAAGTAAAATGTCAATTTTGCCATCATAAATATGTCCCTTCAAAAATTACAACAGTATAATATAAAGAGGGTAAAAATATTAGGTTATCTTATAAACTAATCAGGGTTAAATATTTAATCTATAGTTAACTAAATTTTTTTAACTGATTTCAATGGTAAGGATATATTTGAAAACATTTAAGACTTTTGTAAGAACAATATGTAAAAATTAAATTTTATAGGAATATATTTGTAATTTACTATATTTCTAGAGACCTGTATGCAATTAACCCTAAAAAAATTAATAAATAATAAATTTATTTTATTTTATTTAATATCTAATTTAATAGAAAAATAAAAAGAATTGCAACAGATTTAGATAAAGTCAGTTTATCTATTAATGTTAAATTAACTAAAGGCTAAATTGTAGAAAAATTTTTGACAAAATCTATTTTTTGATTTGACCCCGCTGTTATTTAAAGACATACACTTTGGCTTTTTAAAAAATAAAAAAATATCCTTCTTAGCAGCGCCATCTTCCTGCTCATAGACGATGTTGTTAGCCGTGCCCCCTCACCCTCCTCCGCCGCCTCACCCTCGTCCATCCCTCCGTCCACGCCCACGTCTATGCCCTCGCCTCCTCCGTCGTCTCACCCTCGCCCACCCTCTGTCCACGCCCATCCGATCTATTCTCACTGCCGTCGAATGAAGAGGCGGCGTCGGGAGTGCAAGAGGTGCAAAGAGAGCAGGTGGAGTCAGCGAAGTTGGAGTTGGGGTCGAGGGAGGCACAAAGGACAGGTGGAGAAATTGCGGATGAACGAGGGTTGGAGAGGAGACGAAGATGGAGAGGATATTTTAGTCATTTTATCAATACATTTAACACTGTACTCTCTGTGAATATTTTTTATTTTTAAGAAAATAAAGTGTAGATTTTTAAATGACAGACGAGACAAAAGTAAAAAAGTGAATTTTTACGGGGATTTCTGTAATTTAGACTTAACACTGAAATCTTAGACCTCGTTTGGTATTATTGTTATTTTTTAAAAATATTAATTTTACATAATTAGTTATAATGATAGGAGATATTTTTATTTTTATTGTTACTATTGATTAGCTTGTAATGTATCCTGCTAATAATAGATACAACTTTTTTAAAAAAACTTGGAAAGCAAAAAACTTTTTAATTTTAACTTTCTTTCTTAATGAATATCTTGAATGAAAAAAATTTCAAGCAATCCATTATTAATTAATAATTATTGCACTTTTTTATATAAAATTTTATTAAAACAAAAAACAAGGCTTCAAATTTTGTTGCTTAAAACAAAAAGAGTACTTTAAGTAAGATCGTATCCGAAAAAAATTTTCTTTTTTCATTTAAATATAAAAAGATGGGTAAACTTTTCGTACTTTCTAACTTTTGTACTCTATGGTTTAAACTGATCAATTTAATATCCTGTTGTTTTTTTTCTTTTCTTTTCATCAGCCCTTTCGTTGACTTTTTTTTAAATTATATATAAAAAAAACTTTAGGTACCCATCTATAGCTTATCGAAAATCCACTTTAATACTCTTTAGTTTTAACTTTATCACGATTTAACAATAAGAGATAACAAAAAAAGAAAATCACAGAGTACGAAAATAATATATTTTAAATTATAAAATACTAAAATAAAAAAATATGAAACTACTGAAATGATATTTGAAGTTATTCCTATTTAAGGCCCTTCGTTTGCTTGGAATAGTAGTAACAACTTCGATATAAAGTTTTCTGTTGTGGCAGGAACCAGATGAAGATCTAATTTGGTAATTTTTTTTTGGTTAAGAAAAAAAATAAAGGAGATAATTTAATTTAATATAGTGCATTACATGTCCTAATAAGAGCCTAAGTAGAAGTAACGTCACGAAAACATTTTTTTTTAATGTTAGGTATTAGGAAAAGTTGAAAAACAAAATTCTCTCTACAATTTTTTTTTTCTTTTTTTTTTTAGGCTAAATTATAGAAAACTCTTCTGCCAATACATGTTCTTTCACTTTCTCCTAAGTCATTCAAAAACTAACACTTTATCCCCCTCAAAAAATAAGAAATATTATTTCGGTCCCCGCTGGCAGTGTTTCGTTAGTGTTCCATTTATATTTTATTTTTTATACCCAAAATACTCCTAAAATCCTCATTATATATTTTTCAATGACAGAGCGGAAAAATGAAAAATTGGGTATTAATGGAAAGATTTTATATAATTTAGCTTTTTTTTTCTGCTGCGATTTCAAAAGCTTTATATTATAAGTTCTATTTTACATTTCAAAAATTCTGTTACAGCAAAATTCTTGAAACTTTTTAAGGCTAAAATACAGAAAATTCTCCTATAATTATCTATTTAAGAACTTATATTTTGCTCTTTTAATTTCAAAAATATTTTCAGAAGGTTACTACGTTGATAGAGAGGACGAAATAACCAAATTATTTTTACTAGTTCTATAGAAAAATATAATATATCTCTGTCATTTTAAGAACATTTTCGATATAAATTATAAAAAATGAATAGAATAGTCATATAGTCCTCCAAAAAAAGGGCTAAATGTCTGAACTTGAAATTTTGAAAGGATAAAATGTAAGTTTTTGAAACTAAGAAAAAAAAAGTAAAAAATCAAATATTTATAGAAAATTTTACTGTATTTTAGTCTTTTTTTAATTTATAAAATGCTCTATTTCAAATAAGAGTTAATTTAATACAGGTTCCTACAAACATAGTGAATTGCAAATATATTCTCACGAAGTTCAACTTTTATATATTGTCTCTACAAAAGTCATGATGTTTTCAAATATGTCCCTACCGTCAGGATCTATTGGAAAAAATGAGTTAAACATAGATAAAATACTTAATCCTAGTTAGTTATTGAGGTGAATTAACCTTTTTATCCCTCTTTAATTAATACTTGGGACTTTTGAAGGGACATATTTGTTATGGCAAAAAAATCATTTCACTTATAAAATAAACAGTGCTTTAACGGTAACAAATCAGAGAGGCATATTTGAAAACATTAAGACTTTGGCAGGGACAATATATGAAAGTTGAATTTTATAGGGATATATTTATAATTTACTATATGAAAATATTTAAGTGAGGTAATAATTATCCCTTATTATTATTTTCTCAACAGTCATTTATTATTAGAAATATTAAGTTGGTTGTGGCCTGTGGGGGAAAGAGGGGTTTGATGGGGAAGTTGGCAGTTGGAGAGGATTTTCTAGATTTTATTTTATTTTATTTTATTTTTACAGATAATGAAGAATAAGTACAATGACATAATTAATAATTATAATAATGTCAAGTTGATTTTTCTGTTTTTGTTTGAGTATATATGATTGCTTGGTTGGTAAGAAGAGTTTGAAAGGGAATGTGGAATCTGTCCTTTGGGAGGAATGAGAAGGGAAAAAACTAGAAAAATTAAAATTCTATTTATTTTGATTCAAAATTTCAAATTTTAATTATAAGTGATTTGATTTTAGGTCAAAAAACTTGAAATTAAAAATTATAGTCTAGTTTTCAATTGAGAAATTAAAACAAAAAAAACCTATACTAATCAAACTAAGAAACAGAAATAAGAGTGCCTTTGTATATGTGCACGTATATAAAATAAACGTATTTATATTTATATCTATACTGTATACTGTTTGCATAAGGAGATCAGCATCTTACTCTGTGGCGGGAGGTTAGGTTGAACGGTATCACATTCAAAATGACATGAGATCGGATTGGATCGAGTCATGTTCGAAGTGACGTAAGGCTGATTGGACTGAGTCACAATCAAAATTCGTGGGCGTTGTATCTGTACGTTTTAAGTGAATTAATTGCATCTTTCTAATAATTCGAGCTTTTGTGATTAATTGTTAGCGCCAACGATTCGACATATTCTATATATAAAAATAACTCTTAAATGAATATAACTGAATCTTTTTTATGCTAAAAATAACTCTTTTTAGTACAATAAACCACAGTTATTGCATTTAATTTTTAACAATTAAACGACAAAACATAATTATTTTAGGGATAATTTCCTGAGTACCCTCCTGAAAAGTTGTAATTTTCTTAAAGCCCTTTCAAAGTTCAAAGTATCATACTTTAAGTATAAAAAATATTCTAAAATTATCAAATTCAATCAAATTTAATAAGATATAATTCTAAAATTCCAATTTTACTCTCAATAACCTAAAAACTTAGTAGACTTATCAAGTAAAAAAATTTAACAATTTTTTGAAGAAAAAAACTAATCAAATATAAGTAATAAATCACATATTTAACAAAGAATAAAAATAATCATGCTAAAAATCATAAAATTAAAATCTATATCCTTAAAAAAAAAAAAAAGTAAAGCAGTAAGTATTAATAGTTTGCCCCATTAAAAAATAGTTGGGGATAAAATCGTAATTTCATAAAGTTAATTAGTATCTAATACATTTCTATTCCAAACAAAGTTTAAAAAAATTTGAAAGTGGAGGCATTCCTGATAAATTCAGGATATAAATGATATTTTAGATTTCGATGGGACATTTATAAAATTTTAAAATTTAGAGGGTACAGTTTGAAATAGTCCAAATTTATAATAAAAGAATAAGTTTTATTATTAAAAAAATTCTTTCTATATTGTTGGCGTGCTTCCTTAAGCTTTTTAATGGCAAAAAGTTAAAAGTTTGCGTAGTAAATATAAATTTTTTAAAATTTATATAGTTAATTATAATGAATAAATGTTGATATGATTCTAATATATTTAAGATTTATATACTTTTGCCCCAAATCTAAACAATCATATAAAAAAGTAGGTATAATATCTGGTATACCCTTCGAAATTTTAAAAATATATAATATATTTCTAGTTGACCAAAACGTCTCCCATTAATTTTCAGAAATTCCTTCAAATATTCCCAAATCCTTGTAAAGTTTACTAATAGGAATTGGAGTTTAGAAGGATATTTTGATAATTTCAGAATAAATTTGAAAATTTTGAATTATAGTTAGGGGTAAATAAGCAAAGAGTAATGCTATCGGTACACTCCACAGTATGGTATATATCTTACGCTCTCTCTTCCGCTTACAGCTTTAAAAATTTTTAAATTTTTAGTATTTAAAGACAAGGATTAATTCTTGGCCCTAAGATAAGGGAGTACGAGACGTACACTTCTTTTCGGATGTACAGATAGCGGTGTTCTTTGTTCGGAAGAACTGTTACATGTACAGTTCAAAAAGGAGCGTAAATTTTACACCCTTTTTATCTTAGAGTTTAGAAAAATCTTTTCGTATTAAAGAAAAAAAAAGAATTTTCTAAGTCAATTAATTCTCTTGATTGACTCAAACCGTTCGAGAGACCAGTTTAAGTTTTGCGGGAAATTTATGGATAGTCTCAAACATATAAGCTTTTAATTAGTTTTTAGATGCTCTTCTATACGTGGACTTAAATCAAATAAGAAATAACTAGATAAAATTATTTTACTTAATAGTGGGTTTTTATAGTAAAATAAAAATTAAATTACAAAAATAGCAAGGTAAAATTTTTCAAACTACCGTATGGCAAAGTGAAAATGTGTTAAACCACATGAACTTTATTGGGGTTTACCATTTATTAACAATCTCAGCTCAATTTTTTAGGATTAATTAGATTCTAAGATTGTGTTGAGCCCAAATAATTAAAGACCTAACACAGAATTAATTGGGACCTCGCATCCCAAAGGCCCAAGTTCACTATGATTTAGTCCCTAATGTATAGGTTAATTATGGCTGGTTAAAATATCGAGCTGAAAAATCCATTTCGTGCTTAACTTGTTCAATCACGAGCTGACTCGCGACCAGCAAGTTAGATTATCAGTGCTACTGCCGAGTGAAAAGTTCGAAGAGAATTAGAAATATAGAATTTAATCTAATAATTAAAATTTACAAAAATATAAATCTTTTTACATCTGGGTTGGCCTAAAATCCAAATAGTAGAAATTGATATTATTAGAAGTACAGCAGCCCATGTGCTTATAACTTTTTAACCAACCATCAAATTTGATGGTTGGTTAGAATAAGAGAGGAAGGAGATATTGAAGAGAAATTTAAGAAAAAGAGAAATTGAAACACCCAATTTCTACCCAATATCTCCTCCCTCTTTCATTCTAACCACCAATCAAACTTGATGAGTAGTTAGAAAGTTAGGAGTATAAGGGTTGTTGTACTCCTAATAGCACAGTAGCCCTACTATATATATATATATATATATATATATATATATAGAGAGAGAGATAGAGAGAGAGAGAGAGAGAGAGAGAGAGAGAGAGAGTTGAGCTCCTTAAAGCACAGGAGCTCAACGTGCTTGTAATTTTTTAGCTATCGGAACGCCTCAAAATCCATGCAACAGTAGTAAAGGGATTTAACGGTACACAATGTTAATAGTATTGCACGGATCTTAAGGCAATCCGATGGCTTAAAAGTCACAATCACAAATGCTTATGTGCTTTTAAAAGCACAGAAGCTCAATTCTCTCTCTCTCTCTCTGAGAGAGAGAGAGTCCGACTATAGTGCTTCTAGAAGTATAAAAAAGTTGGTGCTTTTAATTTTTAAACCCTTAGATTAATTCCGTTGACCATTTCTAGCCATTGAGTTAATATTATTCCCCTAGGGGGACCACTAAACCCTAATAAAGGGGACCGTTCAACTTTAAGAGGGACCACTATTATCTCAATCCTATAATTCTTGACCCAAAGGTTAAAAAGTCGGAAGCACCAACTCTTTTATATTTTAGAAAGCATAATAGCTCTACGCTATATAACTCTACACTATATTAATTAATTTATTTATTCGAGCTATATCGAGCCTAATACGAGCGAGCTAATCCCAGCTCGTGTTCAGCTCACTTATTAAACGAGCGATCTATCTCAAGTTCATTTCAAGCCGACCATAAGGTGGCTCGCGAACAGCAAGCTTGATTGCCAGCATTAATGAGCATCATCAAAGTTCACTTTGTGTTCATGTGCAGGACCAAATAACTCATCAAAATCAACTTCTGCCCTCAAGTAAGGGCCCATGTGGAATTCAGATATCTTGAACAATGAGATACTACTCTTTTTTTCTTTTTCTTTGTTTTTGCTTGTGACATAATTTTTTCGCAGTCTCAAATAGAGCATAAGATTTGCGTTATGTAATATTACAGATTATTTCGACATATCCAGATATCTTGAATTTCTGAATGAGATTACTACTGATGCTGTATTAGCGCGTTTGGTTTAATACAGTAATATAATATTGAGTTACAGTGTATATAGTATTACTATGTTTGATTCAGTTTATAAAATTAAGTAATTTTGACAACAGAGTGTAATATGTTCCTAAATTGAGGGTAAAGCTAAAAACTGGGCCTGTCCTATTTTTAGTTTCATACTATAGTCGGATTTTGGGCGCCGTTGGATCGGGCTTTGATCCAAATCCGAACCCGAAACCTGAATCCATGCCCAAACTTTCTAGTGGGATTGGGATCGAGTTCATAACTTCATATCAAAACCTGATCCAGAATCAGAAATGCGGACCAAAACTTGACTCAAACCCCCTCGAATTTCACTTTTTTGGAATCAAATATTTTAATCAAATAAATTAAAAATTTTATCAAATTCATCAGTGATTTCGCAAAAATTAAATGGTTTGAATCAGTTTCGATCTAGCGAACGAAATTGGAATTGTTAATAAATTTTTTAACGAAATTAAATGACTAGAATAACCCAATTGCAAGAAAATAAAGAACAAAAAAGTTTCGATTAAAAAGTTAAAGTTGAGAGGGCTATTTCAGAATTTCCTATTGTTGAGGTGGTCCCCACGCAATTTTACCTAGATTTTATTCTAACTTTACTCACCAAAATTGACACCCATTACCTCCAAAATAAATAAATAAAATTTTAAAAAATTAAAAAATTAAAAAAGCACTCATCATGGAGCTACTAAAGTAGAATCCTAAATGTGGATTTCAAAGTATAAGTGATTCTTGGAGAATTTATACCAGTTCTCACCCTTTTTCTTTTCTTTTTTTTTTGAGTCCCACATTTTTCTAAAATAAATGATTCTTATCACCTGAATGTAGGCTTAGTGGGAAATAATCCAAATCAACTTTAATGCTTCTGTTCACACAGGCCGTTTCTAATACAAGTGATAAAGAATTTGATAGTTCGTATTCGGAATCTAAAATCTGAAACCTGATTATTTCATATTTCTAGCTAACTTAGCTTATTTGTAAAAGAAAATGAACAAAGCAGACGGCATGCTACTTTTCTCTCACAAAACTAACTAAAAAAGGAAAAAAAGAAAAACACTTTCGTTCACGTGTGGTGGATATCAGCATGTTACCTTTCTCTCACAAAGCCGAAAAAAAGGGAAAAAAAACAATGCACGCTTCCTTTTACGTACGGTGGATATTCAGATGAATCATATTACGTGCACTAATTGAAATATAATAGCATAGTATAAAATCGCTAATATAGGAGTCAAACTTAGATTCTCTCGCGGTGGATGTGGCTAAGGGTAATTTTGAAAAAATAAATGAACCGAATAGAATGCTATCTTTTTTCTACAAAATAATAAAAAAAAAAAACACTTCTATTCATGTGTAGTTGACATTAGGTGAATCATACCACGTGTACTAATTGACAACCATTATCAAACAAAAAAAATAAATAAAATAAAATAAGATAAAAAAAAATAAAAAGTAACACCCATCATGGAACTATTAAAATAGAATCCTAACCATTGATTCCAAAGTATAAATGCTTCTTGGAGAATCCATCTATGAATATGATAGTACCAATACTTAAGCTCTTTTTGAGCTCCACATTTTTCAAGCATAAATGATTCTCACCACGAAATCAACCTTAACACTTCTGTTCACACCGACCATCCCTAGAGCAAGTGGTAAAGGACTTGGTGGTTGGTACCCGAGATCCAAATTCGAATCCTAGTTGATTCACATTTTCAGCTAAGTTCATTTCTAAATGAAATAAACGAAGCGGATAGCGAAAACACTAGTTCTGTTCACACCGGGCGTTTCTAGCATAAGTGATAAAAAGCTTAATGATTTGTATCCGAAATCTCAAGTTCAAAACATAATTGCTTTCCATTTTCAGTTTAATTAAAAATTAAAAAGAATGAATTAGATAGTATACTACCTTTCTTTGACAAAACCAAAAGAAAAAAAGCACTTTTGTGGTGGATATCAGATGAATCATATGACGTGCGCTAATTTACATATAACGCCGTACTATAAAATCGCAAATATGAGAGTCAAACTCAGATTCTCTTGAGATGGACATGGCTTAATATTGATTCTTTTGTTTAGCAAGTGATATATAATTATTCCGAAGATTTCAGGATTTGGCCGAGGATTTTTCGCGAACTTGGATTCGTAGAGTAGAGCCTATAAATACCATACAGGGAGAGGAAGAAATAACTTTTTTTTTTTTTTTTTAATACATATCTTCTATCTCTCAGTCGATTTTGGGATAATACTAGTTCCTTTGTTTTCACCAAAAGGAGGAGTAACTTCTGTACGCTTTCAAATTGAAAAAACGATACCTGGCGCGTGAAGCGGATAGCGTGCTATCTATCTCTCAAAAAAAAAAAACAAAAACTTCTGTAGTTTTCCAGTAATTGTAGCTTCAATAGTTTCAAGCCAACATTATTAGTCAGTACGGCTTAATTAGGTAAGAGTTTTTGACCGTCATAGAGCAAGTGGCAAGCTTGATGGTTGGCATCCGAGATCCAAGTTCGAATCCTTAGGTTTTTATTTCACATTTCCATCTAAGTTTATTTCTAAATGAAATAAACGAAGGGGTACGTGCTAACCTACCTCGCCCCCCACCCCCACATATCTCTCAAAAAAAAAAAAGAAGATGGCTCGAGTACTCAAGAGACTGAATATGAGTACTGTTCTGAGAAGGTTGAGTTACAGCGGAGAATTCGAGTGGAAAACCCTAAAGCCTAACAATCTTTGTAACTTTGTCATTTGAGCTTCATAAAACCCTAAATTGTAATAGAGCTTATGATGGCCCCACACTTGCGTTAGCAAAATGCTAGGGTTTAATAAGGCATCTTCAGTGAAATATCTAAGGGTTAATTTCATACGATCCCTGCAAATATATGATGAATGATAAATATATTCCTATAAATATCAACTTTCATATGTTGTTTTTACAAAAGTCCTAATATTTTTAAATATGTCCTTCTGGTTTGTTACTGTTAGAGAACTTTTTATATTTTCAATTTTGTCATCGCAAATATGTCCCTCTAAAAGCCATAACAGTAGTATAATATAAGAAGGATAAAAATGTCAAAAATTAACCAGAGTTAAGTACTTAACCTATGGTTAACTAAAATTTATTAACAGATTCTAACGGCATGGAAATATATGAAAATTTCAAATCTTTTACAGAAAACAACATATGAAAGTTGAACTTTATAAAAATATATTTGCCATTCACTATATTTGGAAGGACATGTATAAAATGAACCTAATATCTAATTATGTGATCGAGACTATGGTGCACCACTAGTGGGGGTAGAATATATTGTGACGCGGATGAAATGACTACCATTAATAATTACTTGTGGATAAGACCAAATAAGCCGGCCCAAGTACAAGATTATGTTAAATTATATGAAATTAAGTTATTAGAGAACGATATTTTAATATTTTTATGTTCAGCACATTTTCTTTCGTCTAGGTGCGAGGTATTTTAATTATCCCGGATTTAATTAAATGGGAGGATATTAAGTAACGAGGGCGTGAGTCTAGTGGGATTTGATTAAATGAGAGAACCATTAAATAATGCCAGGAATCGAGTAAGATTCGACCTCAGAATACCTTGCTCTGGTACTATATTAAATTATATGAATCAATCAATATGTTTTTGCTATTGAGTGTTGACTAACAGTAACGTCACAAAATTATGTCAAATTATGCCTTTTGTTTTCCGATAGAATCGCTAAATCTATATCTTAATTAAATTCGTGTGATTCGTGTAATGTTTCTATAGATAGAATAGTGAGATCTTTTTCTTTTCTTTTTTTCGTTGGCCCCTAATATATAGATTTTCTTTTTTTTCTCTTTCGCTTTAGAGACGATTGAATACATAACACCTGAATAGTACTCCCACATCAAGCGGGAAAGAGATATTTATTAAAATATAAAAAGCTACACACTGGAATAATAATAATAATAATTAGGCTTAGACATCTTGAGCTAGTTATTTCGACCCAATCGTTACAGAATAGATAAATTTAGTCATTATATGAAATTAAAGGTGGTTTTGAAGCTCGAGATAATTTTGACTTCTTTTGCTTTCTTTTCTTTTCTTTTTTTAATAAAGAAGAAAGAAGAAGAATAATGGTGCAGAAGAAAGGAAAAGAAAGAAGAAAAAGAACAAAGAAAAAGAAGAACAGAGATGAAGATAATGAAGAACAAGAAAGAAGAATAAAAGAAACATATGGAATGATTTATATTATTTGTGTTCACAATTTATATGTATGTTGCTTTATTTGTAAACAAAAAAAGTTTCTATTTGATCGACCATATATAGCGCAAATTGCTTCATATTTCTAACTGAGTTTATTTTTTAAAAAAACAATATACAAAGTGAGTAGTTTATTGTCTTTCTCTCCGGAAAAGAAAAAAATTGTGCTACTTATTTTGCATCGATCATTTTATAAAAATTACACTATTTAAGAAAAAGCATACTCTTTCTTCTTTGCTTATTATTTTTAGTGTTTTTTAATTTTTGTGTTAGACAAAGATTCACTTTTTTCGAGAAAAAGGTATATACATGACTTGTCATTTGTATTTTTTAAAAAATTTAATATGTATACTTATACATATTTTAAAAGAGAGATAATTTGGCCAATTTTTTTAAAAAAATTGGACTAAATATGCACAATTTAAATAATTGGACTGGATTAGTGAAAATCCAAAACCAATAGAATTTTCCTACAAAATGACTGTTTATTTTTGACAAACAACTTTAACTAATAACTAATTGATACATAAAATAAAGTTTATGATACCACCATAATTTCATTAATTAATAACTAATTGATACATAGAATAAAGTGTACGATATACCACTATAATTACATGCAAACAAATGCATATATAACATCTCTTTAATATTTTATTACATCAAAATAAGTTCACAAAGCACACTGCAATAAGTAGTCCCCATGTGAAGCAAATAAAAGACCCAAAGTCTGCTACTCAAGTGCAGCATTCCTCACAAAGCCAGCAGCAGCAAAGTGCAGCAAGACTGCATCAAGAAGAAAAATATACAAATTAATATAATATTATTAAAAATAAATGTAAAAATATTATTTTCGACCGGTTTAAACTTTTAGAGAACAATGGTTATTTTATTTAATTTAATATACGGTATCAAAGCAGAAGGTACTAAATTCGAATCACAACAGACTCCTAGTATAATTAAATTTTTTCACATTTAATTCAGATTTATGTCATGGGCCTATTAAAATATTTCGAGCCTAGACATGAGAAGGAGTGTTAGATATAAGCATGCAAATTAAAATATGAAATTGATGAAATAAGAAACTTTAAGTTATTAAAGAAATAGTGTTTTAATAATATCTATATTCAACGCTCTCCCTCTGATCTAGCCTTGGAATATATATTTTAATTAGCCAACAAATGTTGAACTTAAATAACGAGAAAATTAATCAAAACAAAGAGCCCATGATTACACTAAAAACTTAAGCCACCAGAAAATAGTGTTTTAATATATATATCACTACAACAAAAAGGTCTTATAGCGAACTTTTTAAATATGTCGCGGTCAAAAAAAGTGCTGCTCTAAATTACCAGACCTTTTAAAAAGTGTTGTATTAGGTCCTAGTATAGTGACAGGTTAAAAGAGTGTCGCTATTACCTAAAAAAAGATGCGGCTGAATTTCCAACTACTTTATTAAGTATTGTAGCAATGCCGGAACTATACTCGTTGGCTGCGGTGGCGGAGGAGGACTAGAGGAAGGATCTTTGTTTCTGATTCAGTGGATTGATAAGGAGAGAAGGGGGGGAATGGTAATCGTCGATTTTTCTTTTCTTTTTTTTTCTATTTGTAATCGGGCGAATGGCATGAATGGTATTGGTTGAGTAGAGTACCTTTTTGTTTTTATTGAATTGGGCTTTATACTTCGCCATTAGCAGGATTTTTTTAAAAATTTTGATATAAATAGGACACTTATATAAAAGTATCCCAAGCATGGTGTCCCCTATACTAAATTCTGTTGTGTGAGTGTGTGTGTGTGTATATATATAATATATATTTAATATATATTCGGCGAATACTATTAAATAGTAAACGCTCTTTGTGCTATCAAGTTTTTAAGCCAATTGAATGAAAATTTGTAGGATAAGATGATATAAGTCGGTTAGAATTGAGTGGTCCCCCTAGGGTTGAGGGTCCCACTGGGTTAAGTATTTAATCATGTTAAAAGAAATATGAAAAGAGTTGATCCACAATTAAAAAACTGTCGGCTAATAATGGATTATTGGCTACCTAATAGTAATACCCATCCAACTCTATATATATATTCAAAGAGTATATATGTATATATATATATATATTTATACACTTACCATCCTTCAATGAAGCCTTTCTCTCCTCTGTTCTTTGTTTCTGGCTTCATTCCAGTTTGTGGTGGCTGCTCCTCAGCAGTTGGATAACCTTCACAATCACAGCATAAAACAAATCAAAATAAAACTCAAAAGGATTATAAAATAGAATTCATAGAGACCTAAACATAAAATAAAAGATATTTTGAAACTTCCCAAAAAAATTGTTATAGGAAAAGGGGAATATAGTTGGTTTCTATTTTTGAAATTTTAGAGAAAACTATTTGTTGGTTTGGAATTAGGAAAAAGTTTTTGAGTTCAAATCTCACCGCACTCCTATTTTCGTCATAAATACTAAATTACCAGAGCTTCTATTTTTGTGATTCAAAATCTCATTTAGCTTTTCGCTACAGAAAAATTTTTACCTTTTTCTCTTCAATATTTTAACAACTATAATAATATATACTCAAAAACTTCTCTCTTTACGATAAACAAAAGCACTAAATTAGATCTTCTACTTTTGAGACTTAAAATTCCGTTCTTCTTCCTATTACAATAGACTCTTCAATTCTTTGTCTCTACATCAAGTGTTTTGCCAAAACAGGTTCTAAGATCTAGAAAAATTCAAAGCTGCTTTTATAGTATACAAAAATATTCATTCTTTCTCTAAAAGCTTAAACTTGTAGAGAACAGTATTTTTAACACGTATTCATACTCAAAACACACATAGATCTAGAGAGAGAGAGAGAGAGAAACCTGGTGGGGGTGGAGGCTGGTAATTGTCCTTGTTGTCCATGGCAGGGGAATTGGCAGAGAACAAGAACTCAAAAAACTTCTTGAGATGTTTCAGCAAAAAATAGAACAGAAAAAAAAAAAACTCTGCTTCTTCAGAGAGATGATTCTTTATCTATCTTTAGGCCATGGGCATGTTTATATAACCACCAAAAGAAAGAGAGTCTCTTTCCAAGAAGGAGCCTAGTTGTGAATGAAAATGACATTTGCCTCATTATTATATTTTAATAATGCTAATCAATCACCAACAACACTGAATGATCTGTAGATAAACCTTCCTCAAATAAAAATAAAAATAAAAATAAAAAGGAAAAGAAAGATCTGTAGATAAACTTGAGAGAGCCTCCCTGTGACTCTGTCCAACTTAACTCTGACACCTGTAAAATAATATTTAGTTTCATTGAAGTTCCCACCAGTAAATAGGATTAGTAAATTTCTGTAATTGTAAGAAATTTTGTCATCATGTAGTTTATTATAAAGATAAAGCACTTTCCTGTTCTATCCTTTATAAAAAATAAAAATAAAAAAAAACTTCAAATACCACCCATATAGTTTCACACTTTCTCACTTTGTTATTCTGTGGTTTAAAGTGTATCAATTTGGTACCCAGTGGTTTTATTTTTCTCTTTTAATTATCAATTTTATTATTTTTTTTTCGTTAAATCAGTGACAAAGTTAAAACTAAAGAATACTAAAGTGAATATTCGATAAACCTATGTGAGGTATATGAAGTTTTTTGTAAATAATTTAACAAAATATTAACGAAGAAGCTGACGAAAAGATAAAAATGAAACCATAGGGTACTAACTTGATACACTTTAAACCACCGGGTACTGAAGTGAGAAAGTGTGAAACCACAAGGATGGCATTTGAAGTTTACCCTAAAACATAACATTTTGCTATCCACAAGTTTGTAAATTGGGCTGGGGCTACTATACTCTTATGAATATAGACCCTCTTGTACTCATAAATTTTTAACCGTTGATTGATGGGATGTGCGGTTAGGATGATAGTAGTCTCCACTTAGAATGATAGTGGTCTCCTAGAGTTGAGTGGGTAGTTGGTTGAATAGTATGATCTAACGGGTGGAAATGATCAATGGAATAAATCTAAAGGCCGAAAACTTATGAGTACAAGAAAGCCAATACTCATAAAAGTATAGTAGCTGGACTCTGTAAATTGTTATAGTTTGTAAAATATAAAGTCATATAACCTAAAAAAACATTTTGATTAGAAGCATTAGATAGAAATAATCTTAACATCTTCATTCATGTGCACGGTGTATATCAGTAGAAATAATCTTTTCGTATCTCAATTCACATGTTTGGAGAAATGCATCTGTACCAACTAATGTTATTCAAAAGTCTGCAAAATAACCGACAGTCTCTAGAGCAAGTGGCAAAGGGCTTGGTGGTTGGTATTCGAGACCCAAGTTCGAATCCTAGTTGATTCACATTTCCAGCTAAGTTTATTTCTAAATGAAATAAACAAAGCGGGTAGCATGCTACCTATCTCTCAAAAAAAAAATATTTGTTAGGATTCAATAAATTTTTTTCATACGCTTTATTTTTTTTTTCCAGTCTACTAGTTCAATAATGCCTTAATTTTTTATATTTGTATTTAAAATTTATTAAATTCATACATAATTTTAAAATATATAAATTATATATAAATATAAAAGTCTTAATCAATAATCAAAGAATTTTATGATTATATTATATTTAGAAAAAGAGATAATTTCACATTTCCATCTAAAAATTATGGAAATTTATAAATACAAATCTCACTGGCAGCTTATTCAATAGAAAAAATATGAACAATTACATGTACTTCGAATTATTATGTTCTTATAACTTGCATCAAACCAAAGAGCCCCAAAAATGATTGAATGGTTCAACATCATCCCACCTGCTACCGGAGCCAACATCTAACAGCGACACGTGCTCTTGTCCCTCGCACGTGCGCACTGTCCCCGTTGGTAGCTGAAGAACATTTCCCACGAACAAAAATATTATTTTCTTTTTAAATTTTTTTTAAAAAAAAATTTATCGCAATGGCGAAATCGAAACACTTGGATCTCCCAATCAAAGCTCACATCAACCACTCGATCAAAAGAAAAGGAAAAAAAAAAGAAAAAAGTTGAGGAGAAATTTCCCTGAGAAGTTATAAAAGAAAAGATCTTCCTTTAATCCGATTGGGCGACGTAGAATTTAGTACTACCACCCCATGAGCCCGTGATTGAATCAGATTTATCGAATCATCAAACCAAAAGCAGGAAAAAGAAGTAAAAAAAAGAGAGAGAGAGAGAAAGAAAAGGGAAAAGGGAAAAAAATCCAAGACCCAACATCCGAATCCAAGAAAAGTAAAATACCCATTTCGAGATTTCCGAGAATCTCCTCTCCTAACCGATAAAAATCCCACCTTTTTTTTAACTTTTCCCCGTTAATTCCCCTGTTCATGGGTGCACAGTCGTATCAGAATAGTATATATGGCTAGGATTACCGCAACACGTTGTTGTCGAATCCTTTGATCCTTCCTTTTATCTTATATATATATATATATATCACTATTATTATTATTGTTGTTGTTGTTGTTGTTGTTGAATTTGAATTTAGANTAAATATAAATAATATGTATTAATATAGTACAATTAATAATTTTATAATAAAAATAATGTATTATAATATATAACATATTATATTTATATAATTTAGTTTTTATTTAATTTATAATTTTAATTAAATATGAAATTAAGTATTGGAATAGCACTATTTTACCAAAATAGTGGAATAGCAAATTCCTTACTATTCCGGAATAACCGGAAATAACAAGGTTTGACCGGAATAAAATATCCCAGCCAAATTTCACCGCGTTTGGCGAAATAACGGGGATAACTTTCGTTATCCCCGCTTATCCTCCGAACGAAACGGGGCCTATTAGATTTTAGAAAGAAATTTTGATAATTTTAGAATAAATTTAAAAATTTTGATTAATAGTAAGGAATAAATAAGCAAAAACCTTACTAAAAACAAATGATCAAGTAAAATTGAAACAAAACCACATGATAAAAACGTATAGAGAGAGAGAGAGAGAGAGAGCAGGACTGTTGTACTCTTAGGAGCACGGAGGTCTCTGTGCTCCTAAATCGTTTTCGATGATAAAATTTACGTATCGACGATCAGCTCCGTTAGACTTGATTTAGTGTATTTGAAGTTTTTAGAAAATAAATTTTGTGATTTTTCGATATAATTTATTTAGTGATCGAAGGAGTTCAAAATCAATAATTTTTAATGGTTGATATCTGCCGTTTTCAAGTTTAACGGTGTAAAAGTATTCAAATCAGATAAAATTTTGATACAAAATTTTTTGTACATCTACAACAAGATCAATATTTCTGATCGAAAATTTTAATGCTATATCACCNAACCACAGGGGGGTAAATTGATACGTTTTAAACCACAGGATAGCAAAGTGAGAATGCACGAAACCACAGGGGGGGTTTTTGAAGTTTTCCCTTTACTGTTTTGTTTAACTGCGTGTTCTTAGATCAAGTAATCTGAAATTGGAAACACGATACATGATCTAAGAAAACGGGGCATCTTAGAACGGAGAGAGTTAGCTTAATTAATTAGGATGGATTGACTCTGATATCATATTATTAAAAAAAAAGGGGGGGATAATTCCTATATGCCTTTCAAAACTTCGAGAAAAAATTTTGTTTAACCTTTTGGAGTATTCCTATTGATTGAAAAAGATTTCCTTCGAATAATGTCATTTCCCCAAGAATTTACTAAGGTATCGTTTGGTTCGGGGATAAACAAAAAGTGATTATTCCAGGGATAGGCATAAATTGAAGTATAAGCGGGATTAGATCAATTTTGCGTTTGGATGAAAATTAGGTTATTCCTGAAAATAAAAAAAAAAATAACGTTTGGTTAGGTAAGATAGAATAAAAAGAATAGTCGGTTTTACAAATAAAAAAAGTAATGATATTATCTTTTTATTATATTTGAATTTAAATTTTTAAAATTTTAAATTTATATTTTTAAATTTAAAATTTTAACTTTGAAATTTTAAAATTTGAAATCTCAAATTTTAAATTTTAAATTTCAAACTTTAAATTTAAGATCAAATTTAAATTTGAAAAATATAAAATATCAAATTTTAAATTTCAAAAAT
>NC_033638.1:6139958-6140948 GCF_001540865.1 Ananas comosus
AAAATTTTTCAGACAATAATATATGGCAATTAAAACGGACAAAAAGGGCTCAAACCGCAAGGGATAATTAAATGCTATTAAATAGAAGCCAATTTGGACACCAATACTCTCTCTCTCTATATATATTATATATAATACTTTAAATAATAATTTTTCTCAAAAAAATACTTTAATTAATATTGTAAAGGAGCCCACAAAACGCGTCAGCTTTGACAAGTCGGGGTGCTTAAATTGTCCGTAAAGTCCGCAACGAATTATGCAAAAGACGCGTGTGGAATCGGATTCTCCACCCTTTAAAAAACGTATTAAAGTCGGCAACGAAATTAAGGGGGTGTTTGGCCTACTTTTTAAAAGTACTTTTGGGCTGAAAAGTAATTTTCAACTCAATAGAGCGTTAGGCAACTCACTTTTAAAATCTGATTCTATATTTTAGAATTAGAAAACTAATTTTGAAGGCCCCAGAATCGGAAGCAAAAAAAAGTTACATCTTGAAATCTGATTCTGATTTTGAATTTATACTTCAAATTTTTATTTTTATTTTTATTTTAATATTTAAATTTAAATTTAATTTTAAATTTTAATTTTCAGATTTATTTTTGAATTTTTAAATTTTAAGTTTTAAATTTTAAATTTTTTAAAAATAGATTTCAAACTTAAAAACTTAAGTTTAATTTAATTTCAAATCATAAATTTTTAGATTTAAATTTCAAATATTTAAATTTCTATAATTTCAAATTTAAGATAAAATTTCAAATCTAAAATTTGAGATTTAAAATTAAATGCTAAAAATATTAATAAATTTTAATTTTTAAAATTATAATTTTTAATGCTTCAGATTATAAATTTCAAATTTTAAACATTAAAATTTAAAATTTAACAATTTAAAATTTAAAATTTTAAATTAAAAATTTAAATTTTAAATATTATAAATATTTAAAAATTTAATACAAATGAAATTTTTTTGACAAATTTTAAATTTTAAATTAAAAC